>NC_028451.1:872826-1007540 GCF_000263155.2 Setaria italica | reverse complement strand
CGCGGGGGCCCCTTTTCCTTCGCCTCAGGACGATAGCTCCTATCAAACCAACGGTAAATCAATGGTGTAGTTCTTTCTGCTTTTCTTAGAATCTTTTTGACTGACATACGTTTTGTTGTATGATTCGGAGTGACAGTTCATAGCTTTTTTTTATACATGTGCCCCTTGCAAAACAGGAGAACATCATTTTATTTTGTAAAGTATAGTGCGAGGTATTGGCAACCTACGAGAGTAGGTAGATTCAATACGATCTGGTTGACCCGAATAAAAAAGCTTGAACGCGTTTGATAAAGAACCGGGGTGCCATAGTGCATAAGATCGAGCTCGCTACCCCCTCTCTGTGAGTCCCGCTATAAACAATCAACAAAACGTGTGTTTCAAAACGTAAACGCGCACGCGGGCACGTGAAAATTTTTAAAACCTCTCGCCCGCTATATAAAAACAAACCACACTAATATATATATATATATATATATATATATATATATATATATATATATATATTATTGTTGTACCCTTTTTCGCAAGCAAGCGTGTGCTTTGAAAACACACCACATGGAGTCCTGCACCACCATCATATGCAACACACTTAGTGTCGATATTTTATACCCGGCAACCTACCGAGGGAGTATCCCGAGATAGTAGATTGGTTGGTGGGGGATCATCGGATCTATAACTCGAAGGTAAAAGCGAGGACACAAGATACAGATTTATACAAGTTCGGACCACTAGAGTAGCGTAATACCCTATATCCTGTTTGGGGTGTTGTATATTGCGTCCTACGTTTGGGTGTTATGTACCTTGATTGTTGGCTATTGATGATGGTTCTGAGCTCTGTTGGTCCGAACTCTGTTGGTCTGAGCTCTGTTGGTCTGAGCTCTGTTGGTCTGAGCTGCCGATCTAGGTACCCCTGCACTCCTTTATATACTTCAGGAGGCAGGATTACTCATCGGTTACAAAGTAGGAGTCCTAATAGGATTACAGGGTACGAGTCCTATTAGAATTGCAGATGAATTCTAGTAGGATTCCATCTTCTTCCTTCCTTGCGGGTACTGGGGATCTAAACCCAACACTTAGGTCCTATTTGTATCAGGGGCTAAACTTAGTAGCTAAAAAATAGCCCTAATGATCCAAACAGGAGGTTTAAGAGCAACTCCAACATATCCCCTTTCCACTTTTCAACCACAAAGGGGATTGACATGGGAAAACATGCTCCAAGAGATCCCCTTCCCACTCCTGGTCCCTTTCCCTTTCTTTTTTCTCAATCCCCTTTAATCTCTGATCACTCCCTTTTAGAAGGGGAACCCCCCTCTCCCTTTTCCTCTCTCCTTCTTCCTCTTTCCCTTGAGCCACCCGATCTCCAACTCGCGATTGTTCCTAGCCACCAGATCCATGCTGCCCCTCTGTTGGCGGCAATTAGCATGCCAGTTTGTGAACCACAAGTGTGCGGATCATCATAGCTTTTTCGTTGGAGTAGTCGTCCAAAGTTTATCAATCCGTGTATCGACGGCGAATTGACTAGGATTTTCCATCTAATCTAATAGAGCAATCTTAACATGAAGCACTTATTGCATATAAAGACAAACCAGATATAGGATTAATGGTTTGAACAAGGGTAGATCACATCCAAAGATACATATGATAGCAACAGTCTATCATCTTCTAGTTGTCATCATGCATCTTATCCATAGCAATATTTAAACTACAACCTCCGGTTAACCTCCCGAAAATCCCCCACCCTACACGGAAGCAAACCCCGTCACGATCCCCCCTATTGGTGCAGGCAATTTAAGGGTATGAATATAGATGAACATGTGTAACTATCATGAAGGGTCGTACATCAACATACTAGATCTAATCACTATGATTACACAAAGCATGCTAGAAAGTCTAATCCAGGATTAGACTAGGAACAAGCATATCCATGACAGATAGAAAGCATAAAAAGAGGCATTGAGTTGCTAACTGATCGGATAACACAAAAAATATTGTGCAATAATAGATGTATTTAGATCATCACCTCCAAGTACATACCATCGATGCTCTACCACTGCTCCTAAACTCCACCATGGCACAACCGCGCAGGAAGACCATGGTAGCTAGGATTTGACCTAAGCCATCTCCTAGACAACTCCGAAGACTTGCGGAGGCCCTCAGCTCCTTCTGGTGAATGCCTTATGTTTCGTCGAGTTCTGGTGGATGAATGTGCGTTTGGAAAGAGAATGGGGATATTCATAGTCCATAGGTGCCATGGAGCAAAGGGCATGTCAATCAGGGCCGATGGGCCTGGACCCCCATAGGCCAATCGGCTTGCCCTCTATAGGCCTCCGATGCTCGAGCGCTTCATACAAAATGTAGATCTTTTCGAGACATGTAATTTTCTAAGTAAATTCGCCCCAATCGGAGTTCGGATGAGGAATATATGGCTTGTGCAAGTTTAGTTGCTACTACGAGTATGTAGTTCAATGTTCCTGATTTTGTCTTTCAATATCCAAAGTCCGGGCCCAAATCCAATCTTTTACAAAAATCCTTCATTTATGTCGTATTTCCTGTGATTTTGCAATATAGTCCAAAACACAACACATATGTGAATATGGGGTTATTTCAAGTGCCAAGTTGCAAGTTAGTATAAGATTTAGTCTAGTAACACCACTTAAATAGCACTAAAAAGGTGGCAATAATGAGCGCCGACAATCCCCATGCTTAAACCTTGTTCTTCCTTGAGTAAGTCCAGGATACTTGCTTAATCAGGAAATCAACATTGCCCTTCGATGTCATCCTTGCACTCAGTTATACATAACAAGACACATTGTTCTCTCAAGTACTTAGCATTTAAAGTTCAAGTTGTGACCGGCTACTTTTCACCATGGAAGATAGACTAGCAATAAAAAACGTGCCACAATAAAATAAATACAATACTTTTGAACTTAAGTTAACTTCAAACCTTTGCCTTGTTCCATCATGAATAGTTTTTCAAAAAGATGCAAATCCAACACAAGTGAGATTCTCTTGCTACAGTACATGAAAATACCCATCTCATCAAGTCACTCAAGCCTATACTAGATTATTTTCAACCTATTCTACTCATATATTTAAGTGGAAGGCTTATGTGGAGCTAGGCAAGTAAAAAAAATCCTAACAAAATATTATATCTGAAGTATTATAAAATTAAGAGAGAGATCTATTGGAATTACCAAGACTTGTTAAAAATACCATGGAAAATAAATGTTGAAGAGAAGGAGGGATGAAACACACATATTTAGATAAGTGGACATGTGCAAGTGGCAAAAGGATGATCCCGAAACACAGATGAAGTTCTTGTTATCGGATTGCACATGGTTGGAAAAATGAGTATGATATCAAGGAGCAATGACAATCCCGAAGTATCAGGTATCGAGGAGTATTTTATTTCTTTTTTTTCTTTTTCTCCTTTTTCTTTCTTCTTCTCTTCTTTCTTTTCTTTTTCCTTTTTTCATTTACTCCTCAGACCTTGTCACAACATAATCAAATTGCACTTACTTCAGCAAAGTTAGGGATATGATTGATGCACTGACTCCCCCCATGCTTGAACGATGCTCGTCCTCGAGCATGAAAAGTGAAATCTAATAACCGCTGGAGTAAGCATGAGGTACTTCGGAAATCTTCATAAAAGGTCTTAAATCTTCACATAGATGTTTCTTGCCAACAATCAGAGCGAACAGGGGTAGCAACGCCCAAGGCCGATCGGCCTACCCCCTCTAGTTGTCTGTTTCTTCTGAATTTTCTTCCATGAGCTCATAATTGGCTTCTCTGATAATCTATACTGGTTTAGTGTAGACAAATCCATTGGATATTCTTAAAATAAATTTTCATATTCATATAATGGGTTGTGGTCAAGGAGGTGTCACAAAAGGATGATTTTGGTTTAAGGTGGATGCTCGGCGAAGTTTGTGAAATTTCCAGTGTGGAAACTCACAATGCATGGATAAGGCTAGAATAAAAAAGGTTCACACAAAGGAGATGGCTAGCTTCTAAGTCTTGTACCACAAAAATCAATCTTAATCCAACTCATCAAAATATAAGATTGCAACCTAAAGGTTTCATCTTGAAAAATCATGCATGTAAAAAGGCTCTGGTAGGTAGAACTTTGCAAGAGATTTACAAATGTAGATAGCATATAAGTTAATTTTAAATAAAAAATCAAGTTATCAGGTTATCTGTAAACTTAAATCAAAGAGCAAAATAGAGTTTCTGGGCCTAGAATTTAGTCATTTAACCTCCACAATTAAAAGAGCAAATATTTAATCAATTTAATTTCACTAAATAGAGAACAATTAATCAAGTCATATACAACATTGTACTTGTAAAACAAAGTGGCAAGCTTCATCATTTTTTCATAAGCAAGATTATACCAAAACTATTATTGTCGTGGTCAGCACAAGGTGATGGTGATCATGATTTATTGAAAGAAAAAACTAGGTTGTACTCTTAGTGGCCATGCTATTATCGAGAGATAGACCAAGGTTGCATCGAGTCTATGGTTGAAGGATTAAATGCATATGCATCATAAAAGAGATGGAAAAAGAGAAGGTGTAGGAAAAATTTACCGTCCTTTCAATGCTTGTAATGAAGTGTAGCACAGCATCCCCCGTGCTTAAGCATTGTGCTTAACATGGAAGAAGAACCATAAGCATCTTGTGGCAATCGTGATCATTGTACTCCATGCGGCATTTTCATTTTTACCCAGGAAGTCCTCCCATGCTTGGCATTTGTGCTAAGCATGGATGAAGAAGAAGTAAAATCTTGTGATACTTGAAATCTTGGTGCTCCACATTTGGAGTTTGTCTTCATGTTTTTTCACACTTGTCACCTTAATTGTCCTTAATTTCTTCTCTTTTTTTCCATGAGAGCCCTTCATCATGCTTGCAAAATAGTTCAAGCGCACATACTACCCCCGGAGTGATTGTCGGGAGTAGAAACAGATGCTAACAAACCAAAGACATTCCGAAGACCTTAACTTATGGTATAGCTAAGAAAAATAAAAGCCTAGTGAGTGTGTGTGCGCGCGCGTGCGTGCACAGGTGCATGAAAATGACAGGGAATGTTAACAAAGATAATGTTTATATCAAGTTCTAAGCACCATGCTTAAAACTAGGTTGTTGAATTTCTCCATAGCCATAAAAAATTATTAATCATGGTCAAACACCATGCTTATCCCAAGATTAATAGCTCTTTACAGCACAAGAAAAATAAAGGGTAATGCAAAGTTTATAGACCAACCAATGCAAAGTGAAAATGAAATGAATAGCTAGCAAGGTTTATTAAACTGAATGATGATGGTCTGCAACCAAGTCTAAACACCACGTTTACACTAGATTGCAAAAGGAAAATGTCATCCAAGCATTAGCGTAGATATGAAAGCATTCATAATAAAGCTTTAGGGGAAAGTCATGCTAAGACATGAATGATGGAACAAATGCAAGTGCATATGCAAAAGGGTTAGCTAAAATAGGGGCTAGCAAGGTCGAAAAGACTATCAATGTTGTTATGCAATTAGTTGATTCAAAAAGAATTGCTTAGGGTAGGTTTATAGGTATCCTATATTTTTACCTTGAAATAAGAATTTTGAAGAGAGAAATCAAGCATAGAAATTCTAACTAAGGAGATTTTATAAACAAAAAGAAAGGGCTTATATTTGGATGAAAAGCAAAAACCTATGGTTTTAGGATGGCTCTAAATAAGGATAGTGAGCAAATGGTTTTGGGATTACTAGGGTGGCTCTAGTAAAAGTCTTAGTTAGAATAGAGGCAAATATAACCCAGGCCAATCCGCCTGGTGTGGTCTAGGCCGATTGGCCTAGGCTACTTTTGTCTCTGTTGGCCCTGGATTTTTGGGGGATGGTGTATGGAGTTGATAGGAAGGTTTAGGTGCAAAAAGGTTTTTATAACAACATGAGAATGCAATGCAACACGAAGTGGATGACCAAATTGACATGACATGATATGGAGGTGGTCTAAAATAAAACAAAAGTTAGCCTAAATTAACTAGCCACAAGTTTTAAATTGAAGGGTGGTGCCATACTTCATATTTCTCACTAAAAAGACATAAATAAAAAGACTAAACATCACACAAAAAAGGGTCCATAAGTTTTCCAAGATCAAATAACAAAGTGCTCCCTCAGTATTATTTAAAGCATACACCATGTTGCTGTAGTCTTTGTTAGAGCAATGGTTACCTGGTGGTTTCAATTAAATAGCACAATAAACTGTCATCTTAATATAAGCAATAAAATAAAAAATGAGTTGCCTCTCATAAAGCGCTTTAGTTATACTCATATAGCTAGACTCCGCACCTTGCTCATGTTCATGCAAAGCTATGGTCATTTTTGTGAGAATCCAAAGTGTCCATGCAGCTTGATGTCATCTTTTGTAATCCTTCGTGATTCACTTATAACATCTCCATGTATTGAATGTAGCCTGCTTGTGACTTTGTTTTCCAATGCTCCACATGTTTTGTTTCTATTCTAATATTCTGAATTTGATCATGAATTCTTGATGAAAGCATTGCCCAAGCTCCTCTTCATTGTTTTTATCTTAATCTCCTCTATCTTGTTCTCATCGTCTTGCTACTGCCCCTTCTTCATGGATTTTCCCCTACGTCCAGAACGTAACGTATACTGAAATATATATCTATTGAAAAGTTTATGAAATTACCTTTATAACGAGTGGTCATTCATCTAAAACCGAGTTCAAATGAGAGAGTTATGTCCATTTTATTTTAGCACTGCGTGTGTCCAGAACTGATTTCAGGACGTGTGATGTTCGATAATTTGGCCATAACTGCTTGTAGGAACCTCTGATTGCCTTTCTGCTTGATCTGTTGGAATGTAGACTTCACGGGGCTTCTAAATATCTAAAAATATTCTATTTTTTTCTTCTAAGGTTGCACAAAATCTTGATGACAACAGTAACTTCTCACGAATTGATCCGGAGATGTTGATGATCTTGATCTAGAAGTCTTTGGGGCATTATGTCGCGCACTCTCTGTCTTCAAGGCCATCACCGTTACTGCACCAGTGAGTAGCATGGAGGCAACAATGCATCTTCTCCATAATTCTTGCTTTAGCCAAGTTGCTAGGATCAGAGGAGGTTCCTACGCTTTGTGTCAATGATCTAAGCAGTTTTCTTCCTTGGTTGCATCACTCAATTTGAAGCTCTTGAGCATCACACTAGCGGAGATTGGTAGTGTCATGGTGCTTCTAATCTTGTTGCCTCCACTTTTGATCACCTCTAAATCATCGCCTTTCGTGTATAGAGGCCCTCCAATCGTCCCTCTTTGCTTGACATGGTTGCTTCCAACACCTGTTGCTTGAACAAACAAATCTCCAAGAAACATTAGTCTTAAAAATAATTAACACAGCAGACATACCCTTTTTTTCATGTTATTTGCATCTGGATCAATGCAGACTCAATAGTGGATGTTGGGCCACTAACACTGTTAGCACCTACCGCTAAAGAAATAATCTTGATGCCATTATCATTGTGTTGGAGTGATTTTGGATTTGATGAACTTGAAGTTTAATCCACTTCCTCCATCATCTGGCGTCTAGTATTTACCTGCTTTCAAGGACGCAAATAAGAAAAAATAGGATATATTCAATAGAAAAATTAGTATTAGTCCAAAAAGTTAGATGGATCGCCCCAAGGTTCGAGTTGCCGATTCTCGGCAACGGCGCCGGAAAAGCTTGTTGGCGGCAATTAGCGTGCCAATTTGTGAACCACAAGTGCATAGATCATCGTAGCTTTTCCGTTAGAATATTCATCCATGGTTTATCAATCCATGGATCAGCAGCGAACTGACTTGGGTTTTCCATCTAATCAAACAGAGCAATCCTAACATGAAGCACTGATTGCATATAAAGGCAAACCAGATATAAGTTTAATGGTTTGAACAAGGGTAGATTACATCCACAGATATATATGTATGATATAATACTACTAAGGATAGCAAGAGCCTATTAATTTCTAGTTGTAGTTTTAGCTAACTGGCAAGCACATCATGCATCACATCCAAAGCAAATTTGAAAATACTATCTCCGGTCAACCTCCCAAAAACCCTCACCCAACATGGAAGCAGACCCCATCACGATCCCCCCTATTGGTGCAGGCAGTTTAAGGGCACAAACACAGATGAACATGTCTAACTATCATGAAGGATCAACATATTAGATCTAATCACACATGATTACACAAAGCATGCTAGATAGTCTAACCCAAAACTAGACTAGGAACAAGCATATCCATGACAGATAGAAAGCATAAAAGGAGGCATTGAGTCACTAACAGGTTGGATGACACAAAGAACATTGCTTAGATAATAGATGTATTTAGATCATCATCTCCAAGTACATACCATTGATGATCTACTACTGCTCCTGAACTCGACCATGTCACAACCGCGCAGGAAGGCCATGGCAGTTAGGGTTTGGCCTAAACCATCTCCTAGAAAACTCGAAAGACTTGCGATGGTCCTCAGCTCATTGTGGTGAATGTCGTTGGTTTCTGTCGGTGTTTAGACCTGGCAACCTATCGAGGGGTATCCTGAGGTAGTAGATTGGTTGGTAGGGGATCGTTGGAGTTGGAACTTGATGGTAATAGCGATGACACAAGACACAGATTTACATAGGGCGAGCTACCAGAGTAGCGTAATACCCTACATCCTATTTTGTTGTTGTATATTGCGCCTTGTGCTTGGGTGTTGAGGTATGAGTTGAGCCTATGAGGTCTATCGATCTAGGTACCTTGCCCTCCTTTATATACTCCAAGGGGCAAGATTACTAGTCGGTTATAAGGTAGATGTCCTAATAGGATTATAAGGTACGAGTCCTAGTATGATTAAGGGGAATCATAGTAAGAGTTCATCTTCTTCCTTCCTTGCAGATACTGAGAATATATCCGCGACAAGCCCCCAAGCGCTTCGTAGTTGAGTGCAGCAACCCTCAAGTACTTTTTAGATCCTCACCGAGTAGCCTTGGTGCTATTTGAGTACTTTGTTTGGCTGAATCATCAAAGTACTTCAAGGATGCCACGAGGCTATGATGTGCTCAAGCCCTTGATCGTCTTGATTTTGTAATCTTCAGCTTTGGAATGTGATATGGAGGACGGTGAAAGTTGCACTCCATATGGAGTAGCCCCCGAGCCTTAGGTTGAATCGAAGAATCGGGCTGAGGATTAATAAAATCTTGAATCTTCCTCTTTCATCTTCAAAAAATCAATTGCTGGGTGTAGCTTATCAGCCTTCGAGCCTTGAAATGATTAAATAATCAATCCAATGATCATTTAGTCTTGACACCAGTTTTCTTTCAAGTCGTCTTGTTGTGTCCAGCCCCCGAGCTTCGAAGCCAGATGAGTCATATGAGCCACATCGAGTAGTTATTTGGCGCTTAGCCCCCGAGCTTTGAAGCTAGCTAAGCCATTGGAAGTATTCCGAGTAGTAATTAGTGCTTAGCCCCCAAGCCTGGGAGCTAGCAGAGCCATTGGAGGTACGCTGAGTGTCCTGGAGAGTCGTCGTTGAAGCTTGACATGCAAAAAGAGATGCATACATTATATAGCATATTGTAGAATTTTGGAACTACTAAAATTTATTCAAGGATAAATATAAATGTAAATTTTTTCATGTCGTGCTCTTGTTTCGACCATATTTCTCCAGAGTAGTTAGTCTGTTGCGTTTAGGCTCCCAGTCCCTGTTTAGCCGTTGCCACTGCGTGTGAGATCTTTGTCTTGTGTATGTGTACTGGCATTGCTGCTACGCATCTGAGATCTTCATCTCGTGTATGCGTCCTATTGTTTTACGCATGATAGAAGATCCAAGGCTTTCACGGATTAGGGCGTGTTCTACTTGAGGACATTAGTGAATGCTAAGAGAAGATAGTAAAAATAGGTAGTCGACATTGCGACAAAAAGACTGCACGATTGCGCGTAAAGTAGTCGTTGAGACATTTCTACCTTTTGACGAGGAGAGCGTGTGTTGCCGCGCATAGGATTTGTGCCTCCATAAGGTGTAGCTATTGTGAGCCTCCAACACTCGATGCACCAAATCCATGGCCATAACCTCCGTAATTTGATGTACCAAGCGTTTGGTGGTCAGTCAACATACCCTAGGAATAATCGGTGAAGTGTAGCTCTGGAGGGTAATTTCTATTGAGAGTCGTACAAAAAAGTACTCAGTGCGTTGCCCATCAAGTGTTAAATATTTCAAAAAAATTATATAAAAATTCAAAAGGTGACTTAGCTTGATTTGTGGACGATTGTCAACGAAGCTGTGGCGATTGTCGATGAAGCCACGATGTTTGTTGATGAAGCCGACTAGTCGGAGTCGATTGCGACTAGTTGTTGATGGTGTGAAGTCTGCTCCAACTAATTTTCTAGTCGAGACTAGTAGTCGAAGTAGTCGTCGGCGAGTCGGCGTTGCCAATTGTTGGTGTTGCTGCGAAGCACTTGAAGTCTTCTGGTGGTCTCCTGTGTGTGCGTGTACATAGCATAATTCCACGGATTTCCTTCCTTGGCATGGGAGCCAGCAGAAACGTGAAGAGGTTATTCCACCTAATCCTTGTGTGTGTTGACCCATACTGACTCGGAGTTGCTACAGTATACCATGAGAGTTATTCCTTTCCGAACAAGACACGGTAATCAGCTCGACCTCGAACTGTTGGCCAGTTACCACAATTTGTACTCAGAACTTTGATCGGATTAGACTCCATCTTGGACTTGACGCTGCCCACGATGCAAAATCCACCGGTTTGAGGCAGATCAACTCGCCGATCTTGCTTGCTAGTCAGCATAGGACAACGAACGCACCGCTTCGACTAGATTGATCTTGATGATGAGGTCCTTCAAGCTCGCCCGATGATCTCGCCTATCTAGCGCTCTAGATGTCAGTGTTTATACCCAACAACCTACAGCGGGGTATCCTGAGGTAGTAGATTGGTTCGTGGGGGATCGCCGGACCTGGAACTCAATGGTAAAAGCGAGGACACAAGACATGGATTTAAACAAATTTAGGCCACCAGAGTAGTGTAATACCCTACATCCTATTTGGGGTGTTGTATATTGTGCCATGCGCTTGGGTGTTGAGGTATGAGTTTAGCCTATGAGGTCTATCGATCTAGGTACCCTGCCCTCCGTTATATACTATAGGGGGTGGGATTACTAATCGGTTATAAGGTAGGAGTCCTAATTGGATTACAAGGTATGAAAGGGAATCATAGTAGGAGTCCCTCTTCTTTCTTCCTTACGGTGACTGGGGATCTATCCCCGACAGTTTTATCATGTTCTTGTGGATGGATGTGCGTGCTGATGGTGAACGGGGATATTTACAGTCTAGAGCTGCCATGGGGCAAAGGGCATGTCGATTGGGGCTGAAAACAGGCCATGCCGATCACCCTGGACCCCATAGGCTGATCGGTCTACCCTCTATAGGCCTCCAATGCCTGAGCGTTTCATATGAAGGTTGTTGATCTTTTCAAGACATACAATTTTGTCTATAAATTCGTCCCAATCGGAGTTCGGGTGAGGAAGATATAGCCCGTGCAAGTTCAGCTGCTCCTCCAGGCCTGCAGTCCAATGTTCCTGATTTTGTCTTCCAATATCCGGAATCCAGACCCAAATCCAGTCTTATACAAAAACCCTTTATTTATGTCGTATTTCCTATGATTTTGCAATATGGACCAAAACACAACACATATACGAATATGGGATTATTTCAGGTTCCAAGTGACATATAAGATTCAATCCAAAAACACTATTTAAATAGCACTAAAAAGTGGCAATAATGAGCCCAGCACCCTCCACCTCGGTCACGCACACCGCATCACCACCCCTCCGCCATCCCTACCGGCCTCGGGCGCACTGCTCTGACCCACCTTGGTCGAAACACTGACCGTGGCCAGCCCGTAGACCAGCTCCAGCCACGGGCCTACCGCCACCAAAGGCATCCCCCGTGCCTTCCCCTCCTGTGTGGCTCGGCACCTTGTGTGGTTGTGCGCGCACATGCTGGAGTGCTATGTTGCCAGGCCTGCCTGCCAACAGTCGAGCCGACCTTGACCCTCGAGGGCATGTTGCTGCTTGCTTGGAGGAGACAGATGCGCTGCCGGTCTTGCCTGCCAACGGCCGAGCCAACCTTGACTCTCGAGGGTGTGTTGCTGCTTGCTTGGAGGAGAGAGACGAGGGAAGGAAGAAGAAACATTCTGACTCGTTTACAGGTAGGGCCCACATGTCAAGGGAAATTAAAGGGGAAAGGGAAGAGAGGACCTGTTGTAGCACTTCTCCCTAAAATCCTAAAGGATTTCAAGGAAATAAAAGGGAAAGGAGAAAGGGGAACTGCTGCAGCACTTGCCCCTAAAATCCTAAAACTATGTAAGGGGATTCCCCTACAAGAGAATTAAGGGGAGAGGGAGAAATCAATTTATTGGAGTTGCTCTAAAGGTGGGGTAAAAATGAGCTAACCCCAAATAAACTTTAAGCTCCGTTTGGATGTCGATATTCAGGTCCGGGGTTCGAAATTGGTGTTGGCTAGCTCCAATGCGGATGTTTGGATGGTTAATTTGGAATTAGGAAATGGAAATCAACCCCAATACCAATCACATTCATTGCACATGCGCCCCTTCACCCTCGATACTGAGCCATATCCCTTGGTTTTGCACAGAATTGGCCACTGGAGCTCCATCTCTCCCCACCATATATAGTTTGCATATATGATTATATGAGGGAGCTTAAACAACCAGTTTTGTGAAGTGGACTCCAACCATATATAGCTGAGGGGATACAACATTTTGAGTTTCATTTCTGAAGCAAATGGTCAAATTAGATGTTTCTCCGTTGAATGAATTTTCAGTTTTACTTTCATACATCCATCACCCATCGGCATCCAATCTTATCCACTACGTCTGACCCAACATATTACACAGGACGGTGGACAATTTTAAGGAGTTTCAAAGTGGGATCTATATGGAAGAGGCCAAAATCATTCGTTTAATCGCGCGTATGGGATGGTTCCGCTCCAACGCGAGCGTGGCCTTTCATCATACAATCGTGCTGGGTATAGCGTTCTTGCCCAAGTGTATTGTGGTCCTGTGTCTTTCAACATTGGCCCTAAATGTTATGCCATATGTGGGCCTGGGGATCTCCGTTTGGCGTCTTGTACGACGAGATTATGGCGATGCGGGCGGAGATGCTGCCAACAGAGCAAAACTGGCCGCCGCACTGGACATCTTCTATGCTCTAGTTCTGCTCCAGACCTTAGTCGTCATATACTGGGCTAATCTTAGGGTAATGTTGAAGTACTCAGTTTTGCACGTGCTACGAGTGACGAAACAACAATGCCCACAAGTAGTTGTGATGTACTGTTCAGAAACAACAAGGAAGTTTAAGAAGGACAGGGAGCTGCCCGACAATTGGAACTTGATGACATACGCTATTGGGTTGCTCCAGTCTGCATCAGGGGATGATGACCACCTATGGGGAGCAAGGATTCTAGACAAGCTCTTTGATACCAAGGATATTATATCTGTAAGACAGGAGATACTATCTTCCAGGAGCTCTATTCAGAATTTGATCGGCATGATTGGTCGGAGCGGCACAGCTGGTAACATCGAGAACAGAGAGTGCGCCGCAAGGATTCTAGCACATCTTGCCGGTGATCTCCACGTAGCACACTTCCCAGGTACACTACAATGCATTTGTTCCCTACTTGAAAGCTGTAACCAATTCTGTGAGGCCTGTCCGTTGCTGGAGAAAAATCCTGATGAACAGAGTAGGTCATTAGAAACATTCCAGCGTCAAGATGTTGCCCATATGGCAGTGCCGATCCAAGACCAAACAGACCATGAACAAGAACAAGTCGTTAGTCCATCATCTGACGGGTTAGCCCAGTTAGCCCAGAGAATACAACCAACCGAGTTACCCAAGAGAAAAGACGCATTTTTAATTGTTACTCAACAAATTAGGAAAGCTATAAAGGAGTCGAGATTTACTTATACCTTTAGAGGACCCAAAGAATTGGTTTCTCAAGGCCTGCTGATTCTTGAGGGGCTCACACGAGACAAAGTAAACTGTACAGAGATAAGCAAACAGCAAGTGCTGATCTCTAAGATCACATCACCTCTGAGCAGCCCTGACTTTCTCATCATTGTGCGGGAGGACACAATGGTTGTTCCAATGCTAAGCAAGTCACTCACAGCATTAAGCAGGATACTTGCCTGCCCTGGGGATGGCGCCACAAGGCTGCGCCAGGAACTTGCCAGTACCACAGAAGCTGTCAGCAATCTGATGGCTATTTTGGAGACTGACAGCGGAGCTGCCCAAGAACTGCATGGACAAGCCCTGGAGATCCTGACGGAGCTAGCCTTTGATGATTCTTTCAAAAAGCTGGAGTTTAACAAGCTTCTCAAGGCCCTGCTATGCATCTTCCTTGAGGAAGCGCCCAGCAATAATACTGTAGTTCAAGTGGAACAAGCAGACAGGGAAAATGCCACCAGACTGATGAGGGGAAAAGCAGGGGAAGCACTGGCCAGGTTGATTCCCGTTAGCACTGCAAGAGAAAGAGATGTTTATGTTGCTGATATAATTTCCAAGCAAGAGGCGATCAACCTATTGACCAAGGTAACTAGCTACCTCTGCCTATTTTGTTTAGAACAAAAGAAGAATTGACAACAACTCTCGCTTCTTCTGCCTCTGCATCATGTTGGATCTTATTCCCAATTCTCAGATGTCAGTTAATTTCTCTTAATTCTGTAGTGTACAAAAATTTCCACTAGAGATGAGTTGCATCAATATTGCTGATCCTTTGCATCAAATTATTATGTTTGTTACAGGTGATCGATCAAATATTATCTAGTAAAATGGGTGCAGATGCAGCTGAAAATTTTGTGGAAAACCAGCCCCCAGAAGATAGAAAGTTTATGGCAGCCATGTTATCCCTCGCCGTGGTGATATGCAAAGAAAATGTGATCAGTAGAGAAGATTTTGCTCGATCCACCCCTGAAGATGCAGCACTTGCGAAGAAGCTCAAAGACATACTGAAAGTAAACAAGCAATGCATGGCTGAGTCTGAGTGTTTGAGAGTAGTGAAACTTACCTGCCAGATGGTGATAGCTATGACTCAAGCCAAGCCCAGCTGCATCCGATATTTCAAGGAACATAATTTCAAGGAAGCACTGACCGAGACTTTGGGAACCATGTCAGAGGTTGATAACTGCATGCTCTTTGCTGGGAATGATCGTGAGGTGATCAAGCCAGCGAGGTCTCTCGCTTCTCTAGTGAAAGAAGCACAAGAACTCCTAAAGACAGCACAAGAACAGGGTAATTGATATCTCTGTCTGACAAAGGGGACATCGTTAAGTATATTATCTTGTTTTTATCAAAGTATATTATCTTGTTTTTATCAAAGATTTATCTTGGATCGTCTTCTGGGCTATTTGTTTGACAAAATAAAAAATCTGTATTCTTATTCTTATTCCAGAACTGGGATCTACAATTCTTCTTGACAATGTAGTTGCGTGCTATCTAAGTTTTGTATCTGTAACCCCATTTTTTCTGTTAATATCACGGTTTGTGTGATGCTCCCATATCAGTCTTCGTACTGAACTAGTTGCAACAAGTACATCCCCTGGTGAAACAGAGACTAACTGAACTACTGAAGTCAAGCAGATGCCATCTGTTCAGGATTCTGTACCTGACAGCAAACAAGTAGCTAACTGCTACAATACTGATTTCCCAATGTATCGCCTCCAATCTACTGTCTCCAATTTCCCATGCACCTTAGCACTCGCACATTGGTCTATTCTTATTTGGTAAGAAGGCCCAGATTAGAATTGGAGGAGGGCAGCTATCCAAGAAACACGTAGTCTCACAATTGCAAAGGCTGTATTCTGGAAAATGGAAATGGGAATTAGAGGATAATGAAGATAACACTTTCATTACCAAATTCCCCTCAAAATCTGAACTTTAGAGAGCAATAGCTTTTGGAGGGGTAGATGTTAGAGAAGATGGAGTGCAGACATGTGTGAGACTGCAATTTGAAGCTTGGCAAGAGAAAAAAGATGGGTTTCTTCTCCCTAAAGTGTGGGTAAGAGTGTTTGGTTTGAGAAAGTCCTTAAGGGAGTATGTGAATCTATGGGCAGTGGGATCAATGCTGGGATCTACCCAAACTGTTGATATGGAGATGACTAGAGAAAATGAATTTGGAAGGGTATGTGTGGCAGCCCTTAACCCCTTACTTATCCCCCTACATCTAGATGTGGTGATAGAGGATCATTACTTTGAACTAGATCTTGAGGTGGAAAGAAGGGGGACTGATGAGAATGGAGAGGAAGTTGTATTTGATTGGAAGGGAGATGCAGAAGGACAAGGATAGGGAGAAGACAGTGATGATGATCTCATGGAGGATGAACCAGATATGAATAGAGATAAAAAGAAGGAAAAATAGCAGTATGTGCAAAGAGAAGGAAGACAACAGTACAGAAAATAAGCAGGTTGAGCAAGGCTGGGCTGATAAAGAATCACTCAAAGAGAGAGTCCAAAGGATGAATGAAATGGATTTTAAATTGTTTCTTAAGGAAAAGGCTAAGGAAATAATGAATAGAGCGGTGGATAAAACTCCGGAGGATTTGGCAGATCAGGTGATGAATGATCAAAATGAAGAACAGGAGGTAGAGAGCAGTTGGGAGTAGGAAGAGGGAAGAGATGATTTGAAGAAGGTGGCTACAATTCCTGAGGTACTAATCACGCCAACAAGGGCTAGTCCAAGATTGGCTAACTCAGGGGATGAGCACATTCTAAGTAAGACAGAAAGATGAAAGCTAGAAAGAACCTGGAGCATAATAAAGGTAACACTGATACTAAACATTGTTTTCCTTTTCCTCTGAATAATGTTGTTTGTAATGTAAGCCAACTAGGTGTTAGGCTGGGTGAGGGCGAAAAGGAGAGGGAAAGGGTGGAAAGAGAAATCCTTACTGTAGAAAGTAGTGTTATAGATCAATACGAAGGGTTAGATAACCAAAGTGAGATGACTATGGACAGTGACAGGGAGGATAAGGAGAGAGAAGAAATAGAAAGCAGAGCAATTCAGAACCTTTGTGGGGAACTTTTGGAAGAAGTTTTTGATGAGGATAATAGTTACATAGAATACTATTCTAAGGTTGGAAAACACAAGTCTTGTGCTAAGTCGCAAAAGAGAAAGACTTGTAAAGTAAAAATTTCCAAATTTAATGTCAATATTGTTTCCAAATGAGGGGAATCTTCTAGAATAGCAGAGGTCTTAGTGACTTGGCTAAAATAATATTTCTCTTGGATACTACCAAAGAGCATAACTTATCTTTCATTGCTCTTCTAGAAACAGGAAAAAGAGATTTTACCCAAACCACACTAAGTAATTTATGTGGGGGTAAAAATTTTATTTGACATTGGACAAAACCACATGGAAGATCAGGTGGTATTCTCTTAGCAGTAGATCTAGATGAGTTAGACATAGGTAGTATTGATGAAGGAGATTTTTATGTGAAGTTTAGATTAAGGACAAGAAAGGACAATTTCTAGTTTGTATTGGTGACTGTCTAAGGGGGCAACACAGCCAGAATTTAAGGAAGCTTTCCTTACTGAGCTTGTACATGCTTGTAGTAAAGAGAACTTACCCATTGTACTTGGGGGAGATTTTAGTATCATAAGAAACCTATGTGAAAAAACAATGAAAGGTATGAGGATAAATGGCCCTTTCTTTTTAATGTTGTCATAGATAGCTTAAATTTAAAGGAGGTAGAAATGTTAGGAGGAAGTATACATGGGCTAATTCCTTAAAAACCCCAACTTATGAAAAATTGGATAGAGTGTTGGTCAGCACGGAATGGGAACAACAATTTTCTTTAGCTACGGATGATACCATGAGTAGGGAAATTTCAGATCATACACCTTTGCTGTTTAACATTGGACAGGAAGGTGGGAGCAGAAAGCAACCCATGTTTAAATTTGAACTAAGATGGCTTTTAAGGGAGGATTTTTTTGAACTAGTATCTGATGTATGGAGCAAAGAAAGAAAAGGTTCCACTCCTCTTCAAAAATAGCAAAACAAGATCAGAAGGGTAAGGCAATTTCTGAGAAGATGGGCAAAAAATGTGAATGGGGAATATAAAAAAAACAAGAGCTCCTTAAAAAGGCAAATGAGCTAGACAAAAAGGTAGAATCGTAGCTACTAAGTCAGTAAGAAAGTGATTTAAAGCAATATATTCAGGATAGACTATAGCTTTTGAGATCAGAAGAAATAAAATGGTATCAAAGAGCGAAAAGCAATAAGATGCTAAATGGGGACAACAATGCAAAATATTTTCATATGATAGCTAATGGCAAGCATCAGAAAACTAGAGTTTTCAGGTGGAACAAGAAGAGGGAATTATAGAAGGGGATGTAAATCTTAAAAAATACATAACTAAGTATTATAAAATCTTATTTGGATCACGGATAAGAAACATTTGTTCTACGAACGAATCCTTGACAGAGGATATCCCACAAGTGTCAAGAGAAGAAAATGAGATCTTGATTAAAAAGTTTACTGAAAAGGAAGTTAGAGGAGCTATTTTTCAAGTGAAGCATAACAAAAGCTCCGGGCTTGATGGATTCCCAGTGGAGTTTTTTCAGGTTTTCTAGAGTCAGGCCCCCTCGGGCCCTCCCCGCTCGTCTGCGACCATGCGTCTGCACGTGCGGCTGCGGATCCCCTCGGTGCGAGCGGCGAGCGCACGAGCAGGGGGCGAGCGAGCGCAGCCAGCGGGAGGCTCGTCTCGGCCCTGGAGCTCTGAGCTCGTCGATGGCCGCCGCCGGATCCCCATCCCCACTTCTGCTTAGTTCATCGCGATGCTGGATTCGTTTGTTGCTCGGCTCGGCACGATTTTGGGACCCAGATTGGTGGTTGCTGATGCGGATTTTCAAGTTCGTGCTTCCTTTGAGGAATGTTTGCTGCTGGGGTGCGGGGATTGAATCCCCCGTGGCGTCACGTTGCTTGATTTTGCACGAGCCTGTCGTCTGCTAGAAGCGCGAGCAATTTGGTACCCATCCACTCGATTTTTCTCGAGTTCCTTCGTTTCCCCATCGTGTTCCTATTTGATGCCAAGCGAAATTTTCTGAGAAAATCAAGATGCCAGTAGAGAACCAAGATGGATTTCCTGAGCTGGAGGCATTGTCTAAGCTAGATTTTGGAGCTGCACTGAAGATTTTCTTGGCAAAGCAACTGACATCTGAGTGAGTACTCTGAATCCAGACAGGCAAAATAAGTGTAAGTGAAGTATGAACTAATTATTTTTTGTTTTTATTAAAGATTCACAGCTGTGACATCTCCTGTTGAGGAAAAGTCAGTTTATCGAACAGAGTTGCCACTGAGAAGATAAAGGAAGCAATAAACCGCGGGTACAAGAGAATAGCAGTTCTTTATGGTGGTGGACATATGCCTGACCTGGGTAGACGCCTTGGAGAAGAGCTCCATATGGTCCCAGCTGATGTGCAGTGGGTTACAGCATGGTCAATAAGGAGACGAGAGCTAGAAAGCAAATCCCTCCCATTCTTGAAGACACTGGCAGAGGCTTCAGGCTGGCCTTTGAATAGATATGGGACACTTGCTCTGCTCATCTTTTCTTCAGTGCTCGCGGTGGATCTTTGGTTCTGGGAGCTCTTCTTTGGTACCGCTGTGAACTCGGCATCACTGGCTGGTTCCTAGATTGACCAGCTTAATGGTTCATTTTGACCAAGAACTGGGAATGGGGATCAACATAAACCTAGAGCCATACTACTTTACAAATGTCAATGTAAAGAAAATAGTATTCATTTTTGTTTTGATTTCTCCCCGTTATCGCTGGAATGCAGAAACACACCATGTAGATAAAACATGTCATTGCCATCAACTTTGAAATGAGATTGGTGGTAAAGATGATACACTTATTTAGTTTTCATGCTGAATTTTACTGAATGATATTTGAATCAGCAGATACATATACTTCGTGCAAGATTCCACCTCCATCTGAGAATGTCGTCGCCGCCAGTGTGCTGTTACTGTTATCCCTCGTAGTAGTCGCAGATAGATGATGGTGGGGGTGGTAGTTTTGGCTCCGTGCAGGTTAGGTTCTTGCTTGGTGGAATGGAAGGATTCTGTTGTTTCATGGTTGTCCCCTGCACTGCTGGAACAGAGGAGTTTTTTTTTTTTAAATCAGAAACAGAGGCAATCAGTTAAGGGCCCGGTTGCAACTGGCACTAGATGCAATCAGATAAGTGCCCTTATTACAACCTTGTGGTAGACCAGTTGCGACTACCCTGTATGGCTGGTTGCAACACCATTTGTATACCAGTTGCAACTCATCCCTTGAACCGATTGCAACTTCCGTCGTCACAAATTGCAACTCTGGTGGTAGACCAATTGCGACTCGTGTGATAGGACAGTTCCATTCCGGTTGGGTAGGCCAATTGCGACGGCCTTGGATGGCTGGTTGTAGCTCCGTTTGTATACTAGTTGCAACTCAGACCCTCAGCCAATTGCAACTTCCGTCATACACAAATTGCAACTCTGGTGGTAGACGAGTTGCGACTCGTGTGATAGGACAGTTGCATTCTGGTTGGTTAGGCCAGTTGCGACTGCACTGGACAGCTGGTTGCAGCACTGTTTGTGTACCAGTTGCAACTCATCCCTTGAACCAATTGCAACTTCCGTCGTAAACAAATTGCAATATTCTAGTAGACTACTTGCGACTCGTGTGATAGGCCAGTTGCGACTGCCCTAGACGGCTAGTTGCAGCACTGTTTGTATATGAGTTGCAACTCATCCCTTGAACCGATTGCAACTTCCGTCGTCACAAATTGCAACTCTGGTGGTAGACCAGTTGCGACTCGTGTCATAGGCCAGTTCCATTCCGGTTGGGTAGGCTAGTTGCGATTGCCCTGGATGGCTAGTTGTAGCTACGTTTGTATACCACTTGCAACTTAGACGGTCAACCGATTGCAACTTCCGTCGTACACAAATTGCAACACCGGTGCTAGACCAATTCTCTAATGGTATACCAATTGCGACTCGTGTGATAGGCCAGTTGCATTCCGGTTGGATAGGCCAGTTGCAACTACTCTGCACGGCTGGTTGGGAATACAAGGCAAAAGGGAAATACGCATCAGCCTGAAAACAACTAAAAGGTGCGTCGCATATGTAATCAAGGTGTGCCATCTCTCAATATAATATATTCAACTCTTTCTCCATCAGTAAACTGACAGAGAGCTGCTGTGTTTTTCAGGAAAAGGAAGAGTCGACACTGTATGGATAGAATGGCAGTAGCACACTTCACAGTAGCATCTGTTTGGTGATACTGAACCACAACAACGATTTTCTTCAGAGCAGCTGGTGCACTAGGATCATGCCGGTAGTGTTGAGCATGCAACAGATTAAAGCACAAAGAGTTGCCTACGTTGGATGCTGGTTAAAGCAACCTGCAACTTCAGAGGGTGACGACCTTCACGTCCGCCCTGCTTTGCCGATCTACACAAGCCGCAAGATTAAGCTGGTAGGGCCTTCATCTTCATGCACAAAATCCAGCCCATGTCTCTATTCGGTGGTCCGGTCACTATCAACTGATGCCTTTGATAGAAACAGATATGTGGTCATTCGTGCATCAGATGGATGAGCCAGCCTTTGTGCCTTAGCCTTACTATATTAATTAGGTTCATCTATTTTTAGAAACGTGCACTAAAGTAGAGAACTGACTTTCGATCCGCGCCCTTTAGTCCCGATTTAAAGTAGGCCTGGAAGAAAAGGGGGTGCACCGCTGGAATGGGGCAGACCTTTACTCCCGGTTGGTATTTACAATCGGGACTAAAGACCCCCCCCTTTATCCCGGTTGTAACGGCTAGATTCCGAGCACCGATGGCGCCACATTTTTGTCACTGTTGGTGGTTCCAACCGGGATATAAGCGCCATCCTTTTATCCCCGTTGGAGTTACTCAACTAGAAAATGTCACTCCTCGTTGGTAATTCCAACCGGGATAAAAAGGGTGGCGTCTTCGTCCCGGTTGGAACCACCAACAAGGAGTAAACTCCAACCGGGATAAAAGTGTCACACTTTTGTTCCAGTTGGATTTACCAACCAAGATAAAATCTTTTCCCCTTAAAGCTGCAAGATAGAGGCCTTTCTTCCTCCTCCACTCGTCCAGCCCAGGCCACTCCATTCCACAAAGACAGAGAAGCTCATCCTTTCCATGCGCTGAAGCAAGCCTAGGGGAGGTGCTGCCGAATTTTTTTCCCTCATTTCTGTGGGGATTTCACTCATCCAAAGTGTTGTGAAGGTTAGCTACTTCATTTCTCCATTCATTTATTGTTGTTATGCTTTGTTTTATACTTTAGAGAGGGAGAAAAATGAGTTTGCTTGTTAGAAAGAGGGAGAATGGAGAGGATTTGTATTTATACATATTTTTTAGTTACAATGTGATGGATAGTTTGAATGTGAGGGATAATGGAGAGTAAATGTGAGGTAGAATGGAGAGGATTTTAATTTTATGTATTAGGAAAAAATTAGAGTAAATGTGTTTTTAATATTTAGAAATTAGCCATAAAATTAAGGTAAATAAATTGTAGGTGTACTTTCGTAGTTTAGTACTTTTCAAATAGAGCTACGTAATTAGTTATTTTTAGAATAAGTAAATTATGTGGGATAGTTATTTGCAAATATGAGCTAAATAAATTGTGGTACATAGGGATGGCTTTTGCTGCTGGAGGTAGTGGGATGGTGGGGGAGATCGTCGTTCCTCTCGTGGCAAGGGGAAAGCCATAATTGGCCCTCACGATAAGCTGAAGAAATGAGCGTGTGGGAGAAAACAATGCTTCATTATTTGCGAAGATGTTATGAAGATGTTGTTGCGGCGGGTCAGGAACCTCCTTTTGGTGGTCATTATGCTCCACTGCCAGTCCCGGGTATTTTAGGTCCACTTAGTACTACCGTTGTAGGATGTACAAATAAACCACAGGATGAGGCTGGGTCAGCGAAACCTTCATCTTCGCCGCCCAAGAATGCTTGAAGTCCTTCTAGATAGTACTTAGTGAATGGTTTGTCATAGTGTATCATATTGTTGTTGGTCTCAAATTTAAATTTGTGTATTTCTATGTAAACTTTCAGCAACATTTGAGTTTGTTGTAGTGTACCATATTGTTTGGGTCTGAAATTTTAATTTGTGTATTTCTATCTAAACTTTTAGCAATGTGATGGATAGTTTGATTGTAATCTATTTTCATGCGTAATTCATTTTCATGTGTAATTTGATGCAAATGGGCCAGCAATGGATGTATAATGGGGATAGACGGAGCAAGGAGTTTATTGATGGCTTGCATTATTTTCTCAAAGTGGCCAAAGCGAACAAGCCATGGAACGGGTTCATATGTTGTCCATGCACCCAATGCAGTAACAAGAAGGACTATTCAAAGGTTTTCTGGGGGACTATTCATAGTCACGTCTTTAGATACGATTTCATGCCTAACTATTTAGTTTGGACCAAGCACGGTGAAAGAGGGGTTGTAATGGAAGACGGCGAAGAGGAGGATGATGATGACAATATTCTGATCTGAGATGCAGGCCAAGCTTTTGCAGATACTACAATGGACGAGGTTGATGAAGATGAGTTTGTAGAAGATGGCCCTACTGATGACCTCGGTCAGGTGCTAAGGGATGCACAAAGAGATTGCGAAACTGACAAGAAAGCAGCAAAGTTGTAGTGCATGATAGATGATCACCAAAAATTATTGTACCCAGATTGCTAGTAGGGCCTAAAAAACTAGGTACCATACTAGAATTTATGCAATGGAGACCAAATATGGTGTGTCCAATAAGGCATTTCAGGGGATGTTGAAAATTGTCAAGAAGATTCTTCCCGAGAATAATGAATTGCCATCCACAACATATGAAGCTAAACAAATTGTTTGCCCTCTAGGATTGGAGGTTCAGAAGATACACGCATGTCCTAATGATTGTATCCTCTATCGCGGTGCTAAATACGAGAAACTGGATGCTTGTCCCATGTGCGAAGCACTGCGGTATAAGATCAGGTGAGATGATCTTGGTGATGTCGAGGGGTAGCCTCCCAAGAAGAGAGTTCTTGTGAAAGTGATGTGGTATTTCCTTATATAACCACGCTTGAAGCGCTTGTTCAGGAACAAGGTAAATTCTAAGTTGATGCGATGGCACAAATAATAACGTAAGCAAGATAAGATGCTAAGACACCCCGCTGATGGGGATCAATGGAGATCAATTGATAGAGCATTCCTGGACTTTGAAAGTGATGCAAGGAACATAAGGTTTGATTTAAGTACTGATGGATTCAATCCATTCGGTGAGTTGAGTAGTGGTCATTGTACTTGGCCTCTAACCTTATGTATGTTCAACCTTCCTCCTTGGTTGTGCATGAAGCGGAAGTTCATTATGATGCCGGCGCTTATCCAAGGCCCAAAACAACCCGGCAACGACATTGACGTGTACCTAAAATCGTTGGTTGATGAACTTTTATAGCTCTGGAAGGAAGAAGGTGTGCGTTTGTGGGATGAGGATAAACAAGAGATGTTTAACCTACGAGCATTGTTATTCATAACCATCAATGATTGGTCTGCACTGAGTAACCTTTTAGGACAGAAAAACAAGGGATATCAGCCCTGCACTCACTGTTTAGAAAACACAGATAGCATATATTTGAAGCACTGTAAGAAGGTCATCTATGTGGGTCATCGTCGATATCTCCCCGCTCACCACCAGCTGAGAGACAGCAGGATGCATTTCAAAGGGCCCCCAGAAACTCGTAAAAAACCTACACACCGTAATGGAAAGTGTGTTTTTGAGATGATGAAGGATGTAAGGGTAGCCTTTGGAAAAGGTCTTGGTAGCCAACTTGTTCCGAATGACGATGACAGATGTGCAGCCATATGGAAGAAGAAGTCAATATTTTGGGAGCTACCTTATTGGGAAATCTTAGAGGTTCGTAACGCAATAGACGTGATGCACCTGATGAAGAACCTTTGCGTGAATGTGCTAGGCTTCATGGGTGTTTATGGGCCCTCAAAAGATACATTGGAAGCACAACAGGACCTGAAAGCCATGGGGCAGCAGGATGACCTACATTCGGAAAAGAGAGATAAAGGACAACACTACTTACGTCCTGCTAGTTACACTCTCAGCAAGGAAGAGAAGGATAACATGTTTGAATGCTTGAATAGTATGAAGATCCCATTTGGGTAATCCTTGAATATAAAGGGAATAATAAATATGAAAGAAAAGAAGATCGCTCTGACGATCGACCCTAAATCTTTCGAGTTAATCTTAATCTGAGTCCCTGATCCCCCTATCTCAGCTCCCCCTGAGCCTAAGTGCTCAACCTCCAGTTCCGGTCCCGACTCCTGAGAACCCGACCCCTTTCCGTCGGTCCCTTCTGAGTTCCCCAAGGCAGTGCCCTTCTTAATCTTGAGCAGAGGACAAATCGAGACTGACCGGTGGACCCGCTATCTTTTCCCAGATCTCCCGAGGCAGACGCACTTGAGTAGCATGCCTGCTCCAGAGTTTCTCCGCCGCGTGGCTCAACTCCTCCGACCCCCGCCGCTCCGCCCCGTCACCGGCCGCGACCGGATGGATTCCCGTGCCTTCTTCCCCAATCGCAGCGGAAGCCCCTCTGCAACCCTTTCTGCAGCGCCTTGCAGCTCGTGCCCATCATCACCTCGCCGGACCCCCGGCTGCAAGGCCCGATGCCTCCCGGCTTTTCCGCCGCCCCTCCAAAGTCGCGCCGCCCCATATGCACTAAACGACGATTCCTCCTTCGCCAACCCTAACCCCAGCCGCGACAGCTCCTTTCCGCCTTGCCAGAGCTGCACCCCGGCAAACCGCTGCTTCGCGCTCGCCCGCGCAGCCGCAGCCCGCCTGTCTTATCACCTGTACAACCTCGCTTATAGCGCCGTTTCCCTTGTCACACCCATCAGATCCGCCGCACAACGACGCCCGCCTCCGCCAAACCGCAATCACCGGCAAAACCGTGCCTGCGCCGCCCTATCTCCAGTGCTCAATGGCCGAAGGTGTCATCCCCGAAGCCCTGTTCCGCCACCCATCGCTGCTCAATCACCTCCATGGCAGCGCACTCCATCTCTTTTCTTCCCGGTCTTCGTGCTGCTCCAGCTCTCTCTCTCTTCCCGCGCAGCTATAAAAGGGAACGCTAGAGTCCTACCGGAGTTCCCTTCGCCATCGCTGCCTTACCGCCTTGTTCCTCTGTTTCGTGCTCGAGCGCTGCCACCTAAGTTCCTGAGGAACTCTCCTCTCCGCTCAACACCCTCCTTTCCCAATCCACCCAGCCGCTTACTCCTCTGCGCTGTGCTAGAGCTTCCTTGTTGCCCACAAGAAGCTCCGCCACCGCCGGAGCACCGCCGGACATCGCCGCTGCCCAAGTTTTAGTGCTTCAGTCCTTCCGCCCAAGTCCGCTCCTTCCCGACCCCAAAGCTTCACCTATAAATCGAAGATAAGCTGCCGACCCCTTTTCCGCCTCGCCCGACCCTGTCTGTCCGTCCGACCCCTTTTCCGCCTCGCCCGACCCTGTCTGTCCGTCCGACCCCTTTTCCGCCTCGCCCGACCCTATCTGTCCGTCCGACCCCTTTTCCACCCCGCCCGACCCTGTCTGTTTGCCCGACCCCTTTCTCCATCTCGCCCGACCCTGTCTGTTTCGTCGACCCTTTTCTGCCTCACCCGAGGACTCAGCTGTATCCTTTTTCCTTGACCCGAGGGTATATGTGTAAAAATCGAGAACTTCTCTACATTACGTCTGAGGACCCCAGCACAGCTAATCCTCTAGTCTAAGGGTCCGATCATAAGTTTCTTCCCACCCGACCCTTTGATCTTGCTTTCCACCAACTTAAGTAAACTTCCCGACCTATTCTGTAGCTTTGCTACCAGTGTTCGAGCTTTAACTGCAAGTGTTGTTGAATTAATCCGTCTAAAACACTAACTCCTGCTTTGCATTCGTGTAGAGTTGCATCTCGCTGACAGCATCTACGAGCTGTACCCGGCGCCCGAAGATAGAGCTGTAGCCGAGCTACCGCTCCCAGAAGCCGAAGCCGCCCCAGTAGAAGACCAATTCCCTTCCTCCTCGCTTGAAGGCAAGCCCTGGAGCATGAACCCCAATTTTCCTAAACTTGCACATGCCTTCTTCATCCTGTTTGTGCATTTACGTTAGGAGTTGTTTGCAACCGTAGATGCATGGTGTAGTTCCTTGATCTGAACACTAGTTTGTTGGACCGAGTAGTTGCTATGCTTAAATAGGATAAAAGTCGAGTGATTTCCTGTCACTCGCGAGTTATAGGAGTTGGTTGTTTCTCCTTCTGTTACAACTATAAGGACAATGGATGGGGCAGGATTCTGGTTAACTTTTGGTGGTCGGCTAATCGCCCCGTCTGTCTATGGAATCTGTTAAGGCCTGACAGTGGTGGTGTTCATGATCAAGTGTTTGAAAGTACTAACCCCATTGTCCTTGGAACGAAGTTCCCCTACAGCCGCATGTGGTGGCAAGTTGTTGGAGGTATGCCCTAGAGGCAATCATAGAGATGATGATATTCCATTTGTATCCATGATTTGTATATTGTGTTCATTGAATATCCATTAAAGTCTACTTGAATTGATTTGCAATTATGTGAATTGTATGTGAAACTCTTTACTTGTATGATTATTCTAAAAGTTGTCCCTAGTCGGAGTTCATGTGAGGACACACATGAATATTAGACTAGCACATGTATTAGTTGATGACTATGTTTCACAAGTCATAGACATGAAGATGTTGAACTAATAAGGTGGACACATGTGGAGACATGTGCTAGGACTGACCCAACACGAGAAGTAGTTATCTCTTTAAAACAACATATACGCTTTGTCCTTAGAACTGAGATTGTTGCATGTATTCTAGATGTGGATCGACCTACTTAGGGGCTATCAAACGCTACGCCGTAACAGGGTAGTTATAAAGGTAGCTTTCGGGTTTGTCAAGAAGCATGCTATGAGACATGGTCAATCAAGATGGGATTTGCCCCTCTCTGATTGAGAGTGATATCTCTGGCCCCTCGAGTGATCGGATCCGAAAATGCATGGCCATGCTACGTACGGTTAAGAGTTAACCTACAAAGGGATTCCGAATCACAGGATCGAGAAAGAGCGGTCGGCTTGAAGCTAGACCAAATATCGTGAGGCAAAGGGAATAGCACGTATATTATGTTGTGATGGTTCGTCTGATATGATCTTCATGTACGTATAGGAGTTGGCACGTCTTGCTAGAGGCCAGTACCGACTATTGGGCCGAGTAGGAGTACTCGGGCCATGTCTATACGTATCCGAACCCATAGGGTCACACACTTAAGGGGCTGGAAGCCCAATTCGGATTAGATCCGAGTTGGATTAGGTTTAGAAGTACTAATGGGCCTCGGATCCAGAGGCCCGTCAGGAACCTCTATAAATAGAGGGGTGGGGGCGCCCTAGGGTTTACACCTTTTTGACGAAACACACCTGCTGCGCCTCCCACGCCCTCGCCTGTTGCAACTCGCGGATCTAGCAGTCCGGCTTGTGACGCTTCCTCCCTGCACGTGTGGATACCTTGGAGGTGTTGCGCCTGCAGCACTTGGACGAGCCATGACGAGCCGACGACGAGCCACGACGAGCCGACGACGAGCCGCGGCACCGGAGGCGATCTTGCTGCACGTGGACGAGCTGCTGAGGAGCTGCTGGACGTGACGTGATCGACTACGTACGACTACGTTGATCGACTACGTACGACTACGTGATCGTCTTCACTGCATCAACGCATATCTACATCTTCCGCACCAATAGTGCGTCGAGTGGTAATCCCGTGATCCTTATACGGCAGTTCTTCCTGGTTTTACGCGGTAGAAATTTTGATTTGCGCTAGTGTAGCCTACCTCGTATCCCAACAGTGGTATCAAGAGCCGTAGCTGCTTAGTTTTGGATTCGGGATGTGTGCATATGGAGATATGCGAGTTTTCCGTTTGATCTATGTCCTGTTTTCGTGCCCTTGCTGCAATGGTAGTGTAACGACATACTCCTACCGGTCGGTTTCCGCCATCGGAGTTAAGTGATACATGTAAATCCAGTTGCAGTGAGCGAAGATCAATATGATTGGTCGAATCGAAATCCAGGGTCATACGCCAGGCGCATTAGATGTGCAATGGTAGATGTGATCTACTGCCGGGGTCGGGATTTTTGTCGTATGCGTATACTTCGGTAAATCAGCCGTAACTTTTCGGTATGATCTCGGATCGGGGCGAATTTTATATGAAAATTGATCTACGGAAAAAGTTACACATGAAATTCAACGGCTTTGCCGTTTTCGGCAAAATTAGATTTCCCAAATTCGGCTTGGAAGATGGAGTTTCGGGCCTCCGAAGTTTGGAACGTTAGGACGCCTAACTCTGTTTTGCAGGATATATGTATGTATCTTGTGATCAGTATGGCCCCTTGTGTATGTGATGCATGTGTGTAACTCATTTGTGACCTGCGTGTCGCGCGTACGGCAACACGGCAGGAGTCATATGTGTTGTCACTTTATTGTATTTAATGGTCTGCGTACCAATCTGTGATGATCCAAGCAACTATGTAATCTTCATTACTAGATTCTTTACTAGCTATTAGGCGTAATAGCATGCTCTAGTTCTTGGAGGACTCATCACCAGGAGGATGGCACACATGGAACATGGAGATGGAGATCACCATGGTGAACAGGTTCTATGGAGATGGAGATCACCATATGAAAACGGGCCATACTTTGTCACAACTGTGTGAATGCTATTCTGTTTATGTTTTACTTTCTGCATGCTGTGATGTTAGAAGTAGAACGATCCCTCACAAAGTTTAAGTTAGTATGCCCTCCCAACTAAAACTTGCACCGTCCCATGTCTTGTACAATTAGTGGTGGGTCTATGAAATTAGGGTGCCACTAGTTTTCCTTGACTAGACGGGTTTGTGTCGGACACTTACATGCATAAGGGTTGGTTTGCTTAACAAGGTTATCTTAACGGTTAAGGACCTTGGGGCATAAAGGTTGGGCACCGAGACATAGAGATGTCACCCAACAATAGGAGTCATATGTGATATGATTAGCAAAAGTTGCTTACCGATCTACCTCGTTTGCTAGCGGTGATGCTAAAGCTCACTAGTGGACTTGTTAGTTGTGGATCCTGAATCACTAAGTTTCAATAGAGGGATATTGATTTTAGTGGGAGTAGATTCTGTTAAAATAGTTTAATATAATTTGCTCTATCATGGATACGTTTGTCTTAGTGTATTTTGCATTACTTTTGTTGTAGATTAAATGGCACCTAGCAACACCACCACATCGTTTGCTTTGCGTTCGGTCCTTGAGAAGGACAAGTTGAATGGAACAAACTACTCGGATTGGATCCGTAACCTGAGAATTGTTCTCAGGGCCGATAAAAAGGAAGATGTTCTAGACACCCCACTACCACCAGTACCTGCTGATGATGCATCTACTGCCGTTAAGGCTGCTTACAAGAAGGCATTTGATGCTAATCTTGAGGTAAGCTGCCTTATGCTTGCTTGCATGGAACCCGAGCTGCAGATGCAGTTCGAAACAAATCATGAGGCACACGATATGATCGTGACACTCAAGGACATGTTCCAGACACAGGCTAGGACCGAAAGGTTCAATGTGTCCAAAGCCTTTCTGGAGTGCAAGTTAGCAGAAGGCGCAGCAGTAGGACCACATGTAATCAAGATGGTTGGTTACACTCAGTGATTGGAGAAGCTGGGCTTCCCAATGGGCAAAGAGTTGGCCACTGACTTCATTCTTTCATCTCTTCCGCCTAGCTATGGGAACTTCATCTCGAACTACCATATGCATGGGACGGAAAAGGGTTTGAATGAACTGTGTGGTATGCTCAAGACAGCAGAGGTGGACATCAAGAAAAGCGCTAGTACCAGCCATGTGATGGCTATACAGAACAAGCCTAGCTTTAAGAAGAAGGGCAATTCTTGGAAGAAGAAGGGCAAGGCTGGAACGTCCAAGCCAAACCCAGCGCCCAAGGTTAAAGCTGGACCTGGACCTGCTCCAGACAAAGAGTGCTTTTACTGTCATGAACTTGGTCAGTGGAAAAGAAACTGCAAGCAGTACCTAGCTTCATTGAAGAATGGCAGAAGTAAGAGTACTTCTACCTCAGGTACGCTTGTTATTAATGTTATAGACAACATATTTCTCGCTGATACAATTATTAATTCTTGGGTATTTGATACCGGATCGGTTGCTCATATTTGCAATTTGATGCAGGGAATGATAAGAAGTAGAAGCGTGGAAAGAGGAGAAGTTGATTTCCGCGTGGGCAATAATGCAAGAGTTGCTGCGTTGACCGTCGGGACGATGCAACTCCACCTCCCGTCAGGATTTATTATGGAGTTGAATAATTGTTATTTTGTTCCTAGTTTAAGTCGAAACATTTTGTCTCCTTCATGCTTGATGAAGGATGGTTATTCATTTGCGAGTGAAAACAATGGTTGTGTGATCTCTAAGAATAATATGTTTATGGCTTTTGCACCCATTGTGAATGGATTATTTATCTTAAATCTTGATGGTTCACCTGTCTGTAATGTAAGTGCTAAAAGGCCTCGGCCTAATGATTTGAGTCCTACCTACTTGTGGCATTGTTGTTTGGGTCATATAAGTGAAAAATGCATGAAGAAGCTCCATTCTGATGGACTTCTAACTTCGTTTGATTTTGAATCATACGAGACATGTGAGGCTTGCTTGCTAGGCAAGATGACCAAGACGTCTTTCACAGGATTTCCTGAGAGAGCAGTAGACTTGTTGGAACTCGTACATAGTGATGTATGCGGACCGATGAGCACGACGGCTAGAGGAGGATTCCAATACTTCATAACTTTCACTGATGATTTTAGTAGATATGGCTATGTCTACTTGATGAGGCACAAGTCTGAAACCTTTGAAAAGTTCAAGGAATTTCAGAATGAAGTTGAAAATCAGCGTGGCAAGAAAATTAAGGCCTTACGATCTGATCGTGGAGGCGAGTATTTGAGCCACGAGTTTAGCAATCATCTAAAGAGTTGCGGAATTGTTCCACAACTTACGCCGCCTGAACACCTCAGAGAAACGGTGTGTCCGAGCGACGTAATCGAACTTTGTTAGACATGGTTCGATCAATGATGAGCCAGTCGGACCTACCGTTGTCATTTTGGGGATACGCTCTAGAAACAGCAGCTTTCACACTTAATAGGGTACCATCTAAATCCGTAGTTAAGACACCATATGAGATATGGACTGGAAAGGTTCCTAGTTTGTCTTTTCTAAAGATTTGGGGATGTGAAGTGTTTGTCAAGCGACTTCAGTCGGACAAGATCACACCCAAGTCGGATAAGTGTATTTTCGTGGGATATCCAAAGGAAACCTTGGGATATTATTTCTACAACCGATCAGAAGGCAAAGTGTTTGTCGCTCGGAACGGGGTTTTCCTAGAGAAAGAGTTTCTCAAAGGAGAAAAGAGTGGAAAGACAGTGCATCTTGAAGAAGTTCAAGATGAGCCGATCGGGCAAGAATCAATGAGTGATGCTAACGTAGCAGAACAAGTTGAGATACCCATGGCAAGAGAAGCACCGCCACAACCACGAAGGTCGGCAAGGCTTCGCGAAATGCGGGAAATATTATTGTTGGACAATGATGAGCCTGCGACATATGCAGAAGCAATGATGGACCCAGACTCCGAAAAATGGCAGAGTGCCATGCAATCCGAAATAGAGTCCATGGGAGACAATCAAGTTTGGAACTTGGTTGACCCGCCTGATGGTGTTAAAGCCATTGAGTGCAAGTGGATCTATAAGAAGAAAAAGGACATGGATGGAAATGTTCACATCTATAAAGCATGACTTGTCGCAAAAGGTTTTCGACAAGTTCAAGGAGTTGACTACGACGAGACCTTCTCGCCCGTAGTGATGCTTAAGTCTATTCGGATTATTCTAGCTATAGCTGCATATTTCGATTATGAGATATGGCAGGTGGATGTCAAGACAGCTTTCCTGAATGGAAACCTAACTGAGGACGTGTATATGATACAGCCTGAGGGTTTTGTCGATCCGAAAAATGCTGGAAAGATATGCAAGCTTCAGAGATCCATTTATGGATTGAAGCAAGCATCTAGGAGTTGGAACATTCGTTTTGATGAAGTGGTCAAAGGGTTTGACTTCACCAAGAACGAAGAAGAGTCTTGTGTTTACAAGAAGGTTAGTGGGAGCTCTGTAGTATTTCTAATCTTATATGTGGATGACATATTACTGATTGGAAATAACATTCCTATGCTTGAGTCCGTAAAGACTTCATTGAAAAATAGTTTTTCGATGAAGGACTTAGAGGAAGCGGCATATATTCTGGGTATTAAGATCTATAGAGATAGATCGAGAAGGCTTATAGGTTTAAGCCAAGATACTTACATTGACAAAGTGTTGAAGCGGTTCAACATGGAAGAGGCAAAGAAAGGGTTCTTGCCTATGTCACATGGCATACATCTCAGCAAGACTCAGTGTCCTTCGACTGCTGATGAGCGGGATCGCATGAGTAGAGTGCCATATGCCTCGGCTATTGGATCTATCATGTATGCAATGATAAGTACTCGCCCAGATGTTTCATATGCGCTAAGTATGACAAGCAGACACTAATCTGATCCAGGTGAGAGTCACTGGACAGCGGTGAAAAACATTCTTAAGTACTTGAGAAGGACTAAAGATATGTTCCTCGTCTATGGAGGTGAGGAGGAGCTCGTTGTAACAGGTTACACCGATGCTAGTTTCCAAACCGACAAAGATGATTCAAAGTCACAATCAGGATTTGTGTTCACGCTAAATGGTGGTGCTGTTAGTTGGAAGAGTTCCAAGCAGGAGACGGTGGCCGATTCTACGACAGAAGCCGAGTACATCGCGGCTTCGGAAGCCGCGAAGGAAGGTGTTTGGATAAGGAATTTCCTCATTGAGCTTGGTGTGTTCCCGAATGCGTCCAGCCCATTGAATCTCTACTGTGATAATAATGGGGCAATTGCGCAAGCAAAGGAGCCAAGGAACCACCAGAAGAACAAACACGTAATGCGGCGATTTCATCTCATTCGAGACTTCGTTAACCGGGGTGAGATCAGATATGCAAAATACACACGGATCTGAACATTTCTGATCCGTTGACAAAACCACTCCCGCAGGCTAAGCATGATGTGCATGTAAGAGCTATGGGTATTAGGTACCTTCTAGATTGACTCTAGTGCAAGTGGGAGACTGTTGGAGGTATGCCCTAGAGGCAATTATAGAGATGATGATATTCCATTTGTATCCATGATTTGTATATTGTGTTCATTGAATATCCATTAAAGGCTACTTGAATTGATTTGCAATTATGTGAATTGTATGTGAAACTCTTTACTTGTATGATTATTCTAAAAGTTGTCCCTAGTCGGAGTTCATGTGAGGACACACATGAATATTAGACTAGCACATGTATTAGTTGATGACTATGTTTCACAAGTCATAGACATGGAGATGTTGAACTAATAATGTGGACACATGTGGAGACATGTGCTAGGACTGACCCAACACGAGAAGTAGTTATCTCTTTAAAACAACATATACGCTTTGTCCTTAGACCTGAGATTGTCGCATGTATTCTAGATGTGGATCGACCTACTTAGGGGCTATCAAACGCTACGCCGTAACAGGGTAGTTATAAAGGTAGCTTTCGGGTTTGTCAAGAAGCATGCTATGAGACATGGTCAATCAAGATGGGATTTGCCCCTCTCTGATTGAGAGTGATATCTCTGGGCCCCTCGAGTGATCGGATCCGAAAATGATGGCCATGCTACGTACGGTTAAGAGTTAACCTACAAAGGGATTCCGAATCACAGGATCGAGAAAGAGCGGTCGGCTTGAAGCTAGACCAAATATCGTGAGGCAAAGGGAATAGCATGTATATTATGTTGTGGTGGTTCGTCTGATATGATCTTCATGTACGTATAGGAGTTGGCACGTCTTGCTAGAGGCCGGTACCGACTATTGGGCCGAGTAGGAGTACTCGGGCCATGTCTATACGTATCCGAACCCATAGGGTCACACACTTAAGGGGCTGGAAGCCCAATTCGGATCAGATCTGAGTTGGATTAGGTTTAGAAGTACTAATGGGCCTCGGATCTAGAGGCCCGTCAGGAACCTCTATAAATAGAGGGGTGGGGGCGCCCTAGGGTTTACACCTTTTTGGCGAAACACACCTGCCGCGCCTCCCACGCCCTCGCCTGTTGCAACTCGCGGATCTAGCAGTCCGGCTTGTGACGCTTCCTCCCTGCACGTGTGGATACCTTGGAGGTGTTGCGCCTGAAGCACTTGGACGAGCCATCGACGAGCCGCCGACGAGCCACGACGAGCCGACGACGAGCCGCGGCACCAGAGGCGATCTTGCTGCACGTGGACGAGCTGCTGAGGAGCTGCTGGACGTGACGTGATCGACTACGTACGACTACGTTGATCGACTACGTATGACTACGTGATCGTCTTCACTGCATCGACGCATATCTACATCTTCCGCACCAGTAGTGCGTCGAGTGGTAATCCCGTGATCCTTATACGGCAGTTCTTCCTGGTTTTACGCGGTAGAAATTTTGATTTGCGCTAGTGTAGCCTACCTCGTATCCCAACACAAGTGTGGTCACAGAACGGCAGAGGCCGGGTCTGTGGAACCTTGCACCAAAGGAAATGGGCCCGACACGGGTTAGGGAATTGATGGGGAAGGCCAATACAGGAAGCGACCCTCGGTGGTGCGCAGATGTCATGAGGTTAGGTTCACCATGTATGGTTAAAGAACTCGAATCGATTTGTCTACCTCTCGCAGTTTGAGACTACTTGATCGCTATGCTACACTGAGTAATAAAGGAATCTGATGATGACATGATCTTGATGATGCTTATATACCCTTTTGGTTGGATCTATGTTGCTTAGAGTAAGTTGCTGACTTAGACCGGTTAATGAACTTAGAATCTGAGCTAAAACTTTGAAAATAAGGATCTACTTAGTGCTTTGGCAAACAAACCCCTCAGCCAAAGAGCCTCGCATGTTTAGAAGTGGTGGAGTAGTTTTACTCCCGGTCAGTTAAGTCTTGTTGAGCTTAGTAGCTCAGCCTTGTTTGTGGCTTTCTTTTCAGGTGAAGTCGCAGCTCCTAAGTCTGCTCCTGTTGGCTCTTGGCCGCCCCAACTCCCTCCAGGTTGGACGGTCGAGTGGGATCCCTCCTCGGACGGCAAGGAAAGGGATCACTGATGTCCTGATCGGCCTCATCAAGGACATCCGACCCCGGCGCTAGTTTCCGCTTGTGTTTACCTCCTGTCGTTTTCTTCGGAACTTGTAAAACTCTGATTTTAACCAAGTGTGTAAGAACTTATAATCTACTGTTGGGCCTGTTGTATTCTCTGGAACCACTCACCTTCGTGTGGGTTTTGCTAAACTCGGTCCTGTCAAAGTGGTTAAATCGGATGAAATCCGATGGCATCTCGAGTTAGCACGATTAAGGCATGAGTATCGCATTTAAAGCGACTTAACTGTGCTTTAGTTGAGTTAATCCGAGGTGGTTCCGCCACAGCCACAAATCTCAAGGCCCATGACTGCCACATGTTGATGACCCAGTTGCTTCCGGTTGCACTGAGGGGTGTTCTACCAGAGAATGTCCGATTGCCGCTCGTAAAGCTATGCGTGTTTGTCAATGCGATTTTGCAGAAGGCAATTGATCCATCAAAGCTAACAAAGCTACAAAATGATGTGGTGCAAACGTCTTGTCAGCTTTGAGTTGGTATTTCCACCATCCTTCTTCAATATTATGACGCACCTCCTGGTTCACCTAGTAAAAGAGAGTAGTATTCTCGGACTAGTATACTTATACAATATGTGGCCTTTTGAGAGGTTCATGTCAGTCTAAAAAACTATGTTCTTAATCATGCCCATCCAGAAGGAAGCATCGCCAAGGGATATGGAATAGAGGAGGTGATTGAGTTTTGTGTTAATTTTATTGACTCAATTGGGGTTCCAACTTCACGCCACAAGGGGAGGCTGCGGGAAATGGGCACCCTAGGAAGGAAAGTAAGTTTGAGAAATGATACTGATTTGTTCAACAAGGCACACTACAATGTTCTGCAACAGTCAACCGTTGTGGCTCTGTATATCGAGCATCACAAGCAGATGCTAGTTTCCAAAAACTTGACAAGATCCGATGCCTGGCTTATAAGAAGCCGCGTGGAAACTTTTCCCTCCTGGTTGCACCAACAACATATGGGTAACTCTGAGATTCACACACAACTTGCTTGATAGCTAGGGGACCTTCTAGCACAATCATGAAATTCCAAGGCTACGAGATCAATGGTTATACATTTTACATGAGAGCCCAAGACCAGAAAAGCACGAACCAGAATAGTGGTGTCCGCATAGATGCCATAGATAGAAACAGTAGCAAGGACTCGTATTATGGTTTCATAGAGGAGATATGGGAACTCGAATACGGACCAGTATGCATCCCTCTATTTTGTTGCCTATGGGTGAAGCTAAGGGCGTAACCAAAGATCAGTATGAAATGACAATAGTAGACCTGAGCAAGACTGGATACAGTGATGAACCATTTGTACTTGCCAATGAGGTGCATCAAGTTTTCTATGTGAAGGACATGTCTAGCAAACCCAAGAGAAATCCAGAAGAGCCATGGGAGCCAAAGCGCCACATATTTCTTCCAATTAAAAGAAAAATCGTTGGAGTCAAGGATAAAACAGACCAATCAGATGATTATGATCAATTTGATGGCCTGTCTCCATTCGCTGTTGAAGTTGACACATGCATCTTGCTATCCAAAGAAGAGGCTCCGTATTTACGCCGCGATCATGACTAAGGAACTTTCGTGAAGAAAAAGTTTTCTAACGTTACATTGTAATGCGCTAAATTTGCTTCACCTTTATGTAAAGTTATATTGTAAGGTTCTATGATTTCATGTACTACTTGACACAATTTTTAATTTAACGTATCTATGATTTCTTGTGTGTTTAAATTAGTTGAGGTGAAAATTTATTCAATAAATATGAAAAATGTTAACCACATACATCAATTGAATTTTTCGCGCGTTGAAATTATTTAATTAATTGAATAATTTCTTGATGATCGTGATGCAGTAAAATAATTATTTTAGAAGCTAAAATAACTAGTATAGAATTAATGAGTCATTCAAACTTATTGTAAATATACTTGCTAATTTAATATATTTTTGCATGGTCAAAATATGCAAAGTTCTGATTTTTTTTCTTTAACAAAACCAGTTGAAAACTTATATAAATTTGTATGTCAACATTAGTTGAGATGAAGATTTATTCCATCAATATGAATAATGTTGAGCACATACATCAATTGAATTTTTCACGTGTTGAAATTATTTAATTAATTTGATGATAGTGATGAACTAAAATAATTATTTTAGAAGAAAAAGGAATAGTATAGAATTTATGACTCATTCAAACTTATTGTAAATATACTTGCTAATTTAATATATTTTTGCATGTTCGAAATATGTAAAGTTTTTAATTTTTGTTTCATTAAATCCAGCAAAAACATAAATAAAATCCATTTCTAAAAAATAAGCGGGAGATGAAAAATGGGTGAGGGACCTTTTATCCCGGTTGAGGAGCCTCCTTTTATCTGAGTTACAATCTGGAATCGGGATAAAAGGGTACTCTTCGGTTCCCGCTTAGAACGTACCCTTTTTATCCCGGTTCCTTATTACAACCGGGATAAAGGCCAACGCTTTTATCCCGGTTGCAAATTGGACGCGGGATAAAATGATCATTAGTCCCAGATTCATTTACGAACTGGGATAAAAGGTGTGTGTGTGTGTGGGGGGGGGGGAAATAAAAGTAACTGACGTCGTCTGAGATCCCGCCTGTTCACCTCCCTCGCGCCCAAGATTTAGCGAAATTTTCACCACGTCGTCTGAGATCCCGCCCGTTTGCCTCCCTCACCGCCGGTCTCCGTCCCCGTCGCCGCCTCCGCCTCCTCCGTCCCACCGCCGCCTTCGTCCCCGTTGCTGTCCTCCATCCCCAATGCTGCCTCCTCTCCGTCCCCATCGCTGGTTGCCTTCGTCCCCGGCCAATGTCGTCGCCGGCGCCCCCTCGTCGCCCCCCACGCCGTCGAGATTTACCTATACCTTTAGAGGACCCAAAGAACTGGTTTCTCAAGGCCTGCTGATTCTCGAGGGGCTCACACAGGGCGAAGAGAACTGTACAGAGATAAGCAAACACCCAAGGCTGCTCTCTAAGATCACATCACCACTGAGCAGCCCTGACTTTCTCAACAATGTCCGGGAGGACACAATGGTTGTTCGAATGCTAAGCAAGTCACTCACAGCGTTAAGCAGGATACTTGCCTGCCCTGGGGATGGCGCCACAAGGCTGCGCCAGGAACTTGCCAGTACAACAGAAGCTGTCAGCAATCTGATGGCTATTTTTTTTTGTTGAAACAGGAGGGTTTTATCCCCGCTGGTTATATATTAAAAGGAAAGGGGATGAATAAAATGTAGTTTGTAACTAAGAGACAAAAAAGGTTAAGAAGAAAATCATGAAGATTACAACATAAGCTCTAGCCATTCCACCATTGATTGTTTCCAGACCTCTTTAACTCTATGCAGAACTAAAGAATAAATAGTCTTAAAGCGTGCGATGGCCCCTTGAATTGTTGGTGGTATGTCACGAAAGATTGAATCATTTCTTGCCATCTATATGCACCAGCTCATAATTATGATAATTTTCATGAAGAAGGGAACTTGAAGCTGAGTTTTGAAGGTATTCATAATGGAAAAAGGATCCAGTTGTAAATCTGCATAAAGGTCTAAATGGATCCAACAGTCTTGAGCAAACGGGCATTCCAGCAAAAGATGGAAGAGTATCTCAATTTTGTTGTAGTGACAAAGGACACAGTTATATGAGGGCAGAGCCATATGTTTTTGAATCTGATGGCTATTTTGGAGACTGACAGCGGAGCTGCCCAAGAACTGCATGGACAAGCCCTGGAGATCCTGACGGAGTTAGCCTTGAATGATTCTTTCAAAAAGCTGGAGTTTAACAAGCTTCTCAAGGCCCTGCTATGCATCTTCCTTGAGGAAGCGCCCAGCAATAATACTGTAGTTCAAGTGGAACAAGCTGATAGGGAAAATGCCACCAGACTGATGAGGGGAAAAGCAGGGGAAGCACTGGCCAGATTGCTTCCCGTTAGCACTGCAAGAGAAAGAGATGTTATAATTTCCAAGCAAGAGGCGATCAACCTATTGACCAAGGTAACTAGCTACCTCTGCCTATTTTTGTTTAGAACAAAAGAAAAATTGACGACAACTCTCGCTTCTTCTGCCTCTGCATCATGTTGGATCTTATTCCCAATTCTCAGATGTCAGTTAATTTCTCATAATTCTGTAGTGTACAAAAATTTCCACTAGAGATGAGTTGCATCAATATTGCTGGTCCTTTGCATTAAATTATGTTTGTTACAGGTGCTCGATCAAATATTATCTAGTAAAATGGGAACAAGTGCAGATGCAGCAGAAAATTTTGCGGAAAACCAGCCCCCAGGAGAAGCTGATAGTACACAGCCTCACACTCAGGGAGATGAAAAGCAATCCGAGGAAAGAAAGTTTATGGCAGCCATGTTATCCCTCACCGTGGTGATATGCAACGAAAATGTGATCAGTAGAGAAGATTTTGCTCAATCCACCCCTGAAGATGCAGCACTTGCGAAGAAGCTCAAAGACATACTGAAAGTAAACAAGCAATGCACGGTTGAGTCTGAGTGTTTGAGAGTAGTGAAACTTACCTGCCAGATGGTGATAGCTATGATTCAAGCCAAGCCCAGCTGCATCCAATATTTCAATGAACATAATTTCAAGGAAGCACTGACCGAGACTTTGGGAACCATGTCGGAGGTTGATAACTGCATGCTCTTTGCTGGGAATGATCGTGAGGTGATCAAGCCAGCGAGGTCTCTCGCTTCTCTAGTCAAAGAAGGACAAGGACTCCTAAAGACAGCACAAGAACAGGGTAATTGATATCTCTGTCTGACAAAGGGGACATCGTTAAGTATATTATCTTGTTTTTTATCAAAGATTTATCTTGGATCGTCTTCTAGGCTATTTGTTTGACAAAATAAAAATCTGTATTTTTATTCTTATTCCAGAACTGGGATCTACAATTCTTGTTGACAATGTAGTCGCGTGCTATCTAAGGGCCTGTTTGGGAAGGGGGTGTTAAAGTTTAACACCCCCTTTTTAACAGATTTTAACACTTTTGGTTGCCAAACACAAGTGTTAAAGATGAAGTGTTAAAATTTAACACCCCTCTTTTCATAAACACATGGAGGGGGTGTTAAAATGTGCTAAAGGTGTTAAAAGTGGTCCCCCTCCCCACTTATTCCCTGGTTGCCCCCCTCTCTCTCCTCTTCTCTCTCCTCCACTGCCCCCATCTTCCTTCCCCGATCCGCACGTCGCGCACCGCCGCCAGTCCGCCCGTCGCGCCGCCGCTGGTCCGCCCATCGCGCGCCACCGCCGGTCCGCGCCGCTCCTGCGTCGGGATGCCACGCTGGGCAGCACGCGGCGGGCTCGCGCGGGCGGCAGGCGGCGGCCAGCGCGGGCGGCCTCGCGTGGGCGGCGGCTGGCGCGGCCGGCGGGTGCGGGCGCGGGCGAGGCCGATCCGGTGGTGTGGGGACCGGCGGGCGGCGCAGGTGGTGGCGGTGGGGGCTCGGGCGGGCGCGGTGGTGGCGTTGGGGGCTCGGGCGGGCGCGGCCGCTAGCGCCGCGGTAGGGGACGCCGGCGGCGGGGCGGGGCCGGAGGCGGCATGCGCAGGGGAGGGGCCGACGGGGCGGCCGGCAGCGTCGACGCCGACGTTGGCGCCGGGCACGGCGTGGACCGAGCAGGGGTGGGGCCGGAGGCGGCAGGTGCAGGAAAGGAGGAAGAAGGAAGGAGGAGGAAGGAGAAGAAGGAAGAAGGGGTATTTGGCTGCCATTGAGAGGAGTAATGAGGGGTAAAGTTGTCAATTACAACCTAAGGTGTTAAATTTTAACAGATCATCCAAACACCTCAAGATACTAAAGTTTAACACCTTTATTTGAGGGTGTTAAAGTTTAACACCCTGTTAAATTTTAACACGCCCTTCCCAAACAGGGCCTAAGTTTTGTATTTGTAACCCCATTTTTTCTGTTAATATCACGGTTTGTGTGATGCTCCCATATCAGTCTGCGTACTAAACTAGTTGCAACAAGTACATGTGCTATGTTTCTAAAGAAGCAAAGGCTGGAACTGTTCTTTTTTCATTATCTAAATTATATCCGTCGAACAGCTTTGCATTTGATAATTGATAAATCTATCTTTCCATGACTCGTTATTTCTAATGTGCGAACACGATCATTGGCAGCCTGCCCTGAGATTGTGCACCTGTTTTAATCTCTGAATGTGTTTCAGGTTCCACATCCCCTGGTGAAGCAGAGACTAACTGCACTACTGAAGTCAAGCAGAGGCCATTTGTTCAGGATTCTGTACCTGACAGCAAACAAGTAGCTAACTGCTACAACAGAGTTTCCCAATGTATAGCCTCCAATCTACTGTCTCCAATTTCCCATGCACCCTAGCACTCGCACATTGGTCTATTCTTATTTGGTAATAGATGCTTCATCCTGACCAACAGATGGTATTTGACAATTGACAGTAAAAGAAAGAAAGAAACCAATTCGGCAAAATGCAATGGGCTGATACAAATTAGAGATGGAGAAAATTTCTAGATAGACCCATTTGAATCGTGACTATTAATCGTGATCCAAATATTTGAATTTACCTCCTGATTTGGATCGCTAATATTAATCGCGATCCGATTATTTACAGATAGACCCCTGTCATGAATGCGAGTTTTACGTAGTGTCCCTGCCTATCTCTTTTTTGTGTCCTCTCTCCCCTCACCGGTTAAGCCTCCGGCCTGTCGCTGCCGCCGGTCGTCCTGGATGGGAAGCGCAGAGCACCCATCGCGCAGAGCTCGGCCAAAGAGAAAGGACCGGGGGCACACGAATCGCCTCCCGAGCAGAGACCAGGGCATGAGCCGCTCGCCGGAGTTTGGAGCGAGAGCCGTCGCCCAGGAGGAAGACGAGACGAGTGCCATTCAGCTGGCGCACCTCCTTGGCCGCGAGCACGTCGTCAACCTGGAGCATCACGAGGAGACGCCGAATTGCTTCCACTTCGACCATGAAGCTTTCGTCGCCGTCGTCGTTGCCATCTATGGGTACCCCATGGAACACTGGAACCGCGAGCACATCATCTTCTCGGCGGGGCCTTGGGGGCTCCCGGCCGGCAGCCATGACTTCCTCAGTGGTGAGCAGGCTACTTAGCAGCCCCGGAGACGGCGCCACAAGGCTGCGCCAGGAGCTGGCAAGTAAAGCGGAAGCCGTCAGTAACCTGATGGCTATTTTGGAGCCTGTTGACAGTGAAAGTGCCCAAGAACTAAGTGAACAAGCCCTGGAGATCATGACAGATTTAGCCTTTGATGATTCTTTCAAGAAACTTGATTTCAAAAAGCTTTTAAAGGCCCTGGTAAGAATCGTCCTTGAGAAATAGGCCAGCAATACTGCAGGGGACATGGCTATAGTGGACGTGGCTGACAGTACTATAGCCGAACTTGAACGAGCAGACAGAGAACATAAGTCCACCAGACTGAGGCGCAAAGCAGGGGAAGCGCTGGCCAGACTGCTTCCCCTTCGCGCGGCAATAGATGCTAATGTTGCTGATAAACTTTCCAAGCAAGATGTTAATGTTGCTTCCCTCTGTTCGTGTTTTAGTTTTGCCATAAGCCAAACTTTCTAATTTTCATCAAATTTATATAAAAAAATATTAACATTTATCATACCAAATAAATGAACTACCAAGGCATATTATATGCAGATTTAATGAAACTATTGGTGTTGTAGATGTTGATGTATTTTCTACAAATTCAGTCAAACTTAGAGATGTTTGACTTAGGACAAAAAGAAAAAACTTAAACATCTCACATGTTGAAATAGGGGGAGCATTTGGAACTTGCATTAGATAGATGAACGTCAGAAATTACAAGAGGGCATCTTAATTTTTTTTCCTCAAGTAAGTCATTAACTCCTTTCAATAACTTAACATGTATCACGTATAATACCATTATAAGATTGTTGATCCCTTGTGTTAAATTATGTTGTGGCAGGTGTTTGATCAAATATTATCTAGTAAAACGGGAAAAACTGAAGATGCGGTCAAAAGGGTTGTTATACAAAAGAAAAAACAAGTGATTGGGTTAACTTGCTGCCTCAGCATGGCTTTTGATCTTGTCCCCATTGTCTCATCTGTCAGCACCGAATTTCTCTTATTTTGTAGTTTAGAATCATTTTCCTCAAACAATGAAACATATTTAGTGGGCCAACATTAGTATCCTTTCCAATCCAAAGTATATGTCATTGTAGTAATATAATTTATAATCGCAGTATTATTACTTTTTCTGGGCAATTTTGTCATCAATATCCATCTTAGCTGCTACTTGCATAAAAAATAACACGGGACCATCTTAATTTATTCAAGCAATTTACCAACTCATTTCAATAATTTACATACAAATAAAAGGACATTCTTCTTCGACTAGACATGAGTTAACTCCTTTCCATAAATTATGCATAGATAAAACAACATATTTCCTCTACTAGAGATGACTTGCGTTGATTTGTATCATGCATAATATGATTATAAGATTGCTGATCCGTTGTGTTAAATTATGTTTGTTACAGGTGCTCGACAAATATATTATCTAGTAAAATGGGAAATTTTACAGATGCAGCCATAAGGGCTGCTAGAGAAACGAAAAACCTAGTGACCAAGGTAATTATTAACTCGCTATCTCTGCCTCTGAATCACTTTTGATCTCATTTCCAATTTCTTAGATGTCAATCAATTCTCTTATACCTCTATAGTGTAGAAATATTTTCCTTAACTGTTTGAACACATTTAGTGTATCAAAATTAGTCTCCATTTGGACCTAAACTATATGTCATTTTTGTTTTTTTGAACGAACGGTACTGATTGTGCCATTTCTATTAATATAGAAGAGATTTACAGGTTTTTAAAAAACAGGGAAAAAGGAAAACTCGGCGCCAGCAAAGCGCCCACATGTACTATGTATACCGTATAAGGCTATGCCCCCTCAAGTAAGGCTGCCAGGTGTTTCACGCCGGCACTCTCACAGGTGTCCCTAATTTGTGATAGCAAAGCATGGGCAGGACGCTCGGTTCTTTGGAACGTTCTAGCGTTTCTTTCGAGCCACAGCTGCTAGCAGACGAGCAAGAGGAGGGACCGCAGTCCTTTACGAGGAACTCCCGGCATGGCGCCCATGCGTGTCCACCACTCCTTGACAGTTGACGTGTGTGCCCACTGGTCCGGGTTGACTTGATTATAGGAGATCAAGGAGGCCACCATGAACCAAATTTGTCTGGAATACCGGCAGTCAACGAGGATGTGGTGGGCTGTCTTAGGCCGACTCCTACATAAAGGGCAGACTGGATTTCTTGGCAAGTTTTGCGTAGCTAGTCGATCTGTCATCCATACTCTGTTGCGAATTATTAGCCATGCAAACAATTTACACCTCGGCGGCGCCCACGGTTTCTAGATCAGTTGTCGGAGATTGCAGGATGTCTATCCCATAAATTGAGCATGGTAAGCCGATGCTGTCGAATAAAGGCCCGAGGGAGACAACTTCCATGCTACCTGATCATCTGTGTCTTGCTGCAAATGAACTTCTTGAGCAAGAGTCCATATCTCCAAAAATTCCTCGAGGTGGCCCACTGTTAAGCACTCAAGCACATTCAGGCCCTTCACCCAATTGTGGTGTCATATGGCTTCTTTTAGCATCCTATTCTTTTTCCTGGAAGCAGCAAAAATCTTAGGTGCAATGTTCTTAGGCCGTCTTCCTTGTGCCCAAGCAGAGTGCTAGAAGGATGTGCGTGCGCCGTCCCCCAATTGAATAGTTGTGCAAGCAGCAAACAATAGCTTATCCTTGTCTGAGCATGTGATGGGAATCCCCACCCAAGCTTTGTCTGGGTCCGCTTTCTCCTGCCATAGCCAACGCAGTCTAAGTGCTCTTGCGAAGTGGTGGAAATCAAGGATTCCTAATCCGCCTAGTTCCAGTGGTCGGCCAACCGTTGGCCAATTCACCTTACACTTTCCGCCAGTCAGAGCCTGATCCCTATCCTAGAAGAAGCACTTACGGATTCGATCGAGCTCCTCAATCACCTCTTTGGGAGCATTGAGCACGGTGAGGAGGTAGATCGACTGTGAGGAGAGCACAGAATTTGTTAGTGTTAGCCGCCCTGTATGTGTCAAGTTTCAACCCCACCAGCCTGATAGTCTGGAAGCCGCCTTGTCAATCAAAGGCCGATAGTCGACATTCTGTAGACGCCTTACTGTCAATGGAATGCCCAGGTCCTTTATCGGGAAACTTCCTCTTCGCGCATTGAAGTCTTGCAGGATATCATCCAGGTCAAGGTTGTCACAGTTGATTGGCACAACCGTTGATTTTTGGAGATTGGAGTTCAAGCCAGTCACTTTGCCAAATAGGTCGAGTAGCTTTGAGAGGTTTGCCATCTCCCCTTTGACAAGCCGGATGAAGAGGACAACATCATCAGCATATAAGGATGTCCGCAGTCGGTGGTGGTTTCGGCCAATCTTGGTCAGCAATTTGTTCTCCGTGGCTAGCTGCAGCAGTCGTTGTAACGGATCAATAGCAAGTATGAAGAGCAGAGGGGAGAGTGGGTCCCCTTGCCGGAGACCTCGTGCATGTGAGAATGGTGCTCCAGGAATGCCGTTTAGTAGGACCTGTGACGAGGAAGTGGCGCATATTGCAGTAATTCATTCCCTCCACCTTGGTGGGAATCCCAAGTGCTCCAGTAGCGATAGTAGATAGTCCCAACGGACGGAATCGAAGGCCTTGGCAATGTCGAGTTTCACAAGAAGCATAGGGACTTTGTTACGGTGAAAGCATCTAGCCATTCCGCGCACATACATGAAGTTATCATGGATGCTGCGCCCTTTGATGAAAGCACTCTGTGATTGGAGATGATGTTTGTCATAGCTGGGGCCAGCTGCAAGGCTAATATCTTAGTGAAGAGCTTTGCAATGCTGTGTATTAGGCTAATTGGCCTATAATCTGTCACATTATCTGCGCCTGTTTTCTTGGGGACGAGGACTATGTTAGCCTTGTTGAGCAGTTCAAAGTTTCGGCTGCCATGCTGTGTAGAGCGTGCAGAGTGGCCATTATGTCATTTTTGTAAGATAGTTTATAATTGTGATATTATTATTTGCTAGGCAGTTTTGTCATTTATATTCATCCAAGCTGCTAATGGGTACTTGCATTAGATAGATATACATATGAAACCACATGGGGCCAACTTAACTTGTGTTTGAGTAATTCATTAACTCCTGTCAATAACCTATGTACATATAACATGACATAATCCTTCTACTAGAGATGAGTTGCATCATTCTGTATCATGTAAAATATGATTATAACACTGCTGATCCCTTGTGTTAAATCATGTTGTAGGAGCATGACCAAATACTATCTAGTAAAATGGGAACAAATGCAGATGCAGCCAAAAGGGCTTTAACAAAAATTGAAACCTGGTCGACCGAGGTAACTCGCTTTTGAACTTATTCCCATTCTCTCAAATGTCAGTAAATTAGCTTACTTCTGTAGTGTAGAATATTTTCCCCAAGAGTTCAAATGAATTTAGTGGGTCAACATTAGTATCCCTTCTGATCCAAATTATATATCATTTCATAATATATTTAATAATTGTATTTGCTAATTAGTACTTGCATTAGATAGATATACAAACTAAATTCCAAGGGGGCATCTTAATTTGTTCAATATAATTAGTTGAGTTCTTTCAAATAGTTTATGTACAGATAAAACAACATCATTCTTAGACCAGGGATGAGCTGCATGCATGAATCTGTATCATGTATGATATGGTTATGACATTGCTGGTCCTTTTTGTTAAATTATGTTTTCGCAGGCGCTCGGTAAGATATTACCTAGTAAAATGGAAGTAATTGTGTTTGTTGCTTCCCTTTTACGTATTCTTATTCATGGAATCGAGAAGCAATTCGAGGAAATAAAATCAATGGCAGCCATCTTATCCATCGCCGTGGTGATGTGCACCAAAAATGCTATGAGTAGAGAAGATTTTGCTCGTGCCACCCGTGGAGATGAAACACTGGTGAAGAAGCTCAAGGAGATACTAAAAGTAAACAAGCACTGCACGGCTGAGTGTTGGGAAGTAGTGAAGTTTACATGCCACGTGGTGGTAACTATGATTAAAGCCCAGCCCAGCTGCATCCAACGTTTCAATGAACATAATTTCGAGGAAACACTGGCCGAGGCTATCAGATCCTAAGAATCAGTGATGTTATTTTCTAACATTGGAAACCATGTCTGAGGTTGATGACTGCATGCTCTTCGCTGGGAATGATCGTGAGGTGATCAGGCCTGCCAGGTTTCTCCCTTCTCTTGTTAAGGAAACACAGGAGCTCCTAGAGACAGCATAGGAAAAGGGTAACTGATTGATCTCTGCCTGATCAAGGGGACATCGTCAAGTATACTATCGATATGCACGTGTTTGTATCAAGGACGTACTTTATCTATAAATCGTCTTCTGGGCCTATTTGTGTGAGTGTGAGAGAATAAACGTGTGTTTTTACTCTTGTTTCAGAACTAAGATTTCCAATTCTCGTTGACAATATAATCGTGTGCTGTCTAAGTAGTGATGTACAGTATATTCAGCAAGAAAAATACGTCCATCATTGAACAGCTTTGCATTTGATGAATCGATCTGCTGGGGCAAAGAAATTGAGGATTTCTGTACAAACTATACTCACCTTTGACGCATTTCGTCGTCGAAAACCTCATGGTCCAGGAGGCAGCATGTCATAAGCATCCCCACCTACAGCACAGTTTCATTCCCTGATCAAAAGGTTCGAGTCCTCTTCACCTTCTTAATTTGAAGCCAGCGCTGCTACCTCTTGGATGATAGCTCCACACCACGACCACCCGTGGCTACCCACGCCCTGGCCACCGTCCATCACCACCAATGGGCGCGGGTCAACCACCTCCAAACTCCAATGCAAGGTCTCCTTCATTCGTTCTAAGCCCAACAACAAACAAAACCCATGCAGGATGCAAGTCTCCCATGCGTCAACCCATGCCAGAGTTCTTAACCATCAAATGTACGTCTCATTGTTTGGTGTTCTTTTTACCATAATCTTTTGAAGATGTACATCCATGGTAGGTGGATGTCCCTCGTTAAGCATAGGATAATACAGTTCCTTACATGTTCGGTGTTCTAATAATGAGAAGCTTCATGTTACAATATTTCTATGATGACATGCTAAACACTACGGGAAACCTCAAATTTGCCGAGTGTAATTACTTCGCCGAGTGTATTATTGCAGGCACTCGGCGAAGGACCGGTTTGCCGAGTGCAATACTCAAAACACTCGACAAACATAATACACTCGGCAAAGAGCCTATTTGCCGAGTGCCACCAAAAAAACACTCGGCAAACACCCACGGGGCACTCGGCAAAGATGGAGCACTCGGCAAAGTGATGAGCACGTGACTTCCCCGTGCCGCGACGGGCCGGCGCCGTGACGGACGTTAGGCTTTGCCGAGTGTCGACGGGGGGCAATTGGCAAAGCCACTAGTTTGCCGAGTGTCGTGATGGAACACTCGGCAAACCTACTACTTTGCCGAGTGTCGTCATGGGACACTCAGCAAACCTACTACTTTGCCGAGTTTCGTCATGGGACACTCGGCAAAGTGGCGAGTATGCCGAGTGCTAGGGGGAACACTCGGCATACTTTAGGGTTTGCCGAGTGTTTTTCGACACACTCGGCAAAAGTAATTTTTTTTCCCTCCTCCACCCTCCAAACTTTTTACACTCCACATGTATGGCATTTGGCACTGCATGGTAGAAGGTGGACTATTTTTTGACCTGTTTGCTATATTTAATCAATTAATTTCATTTAGAGTATTTTTTTGATTTAAGTCAAATTTGAATTGCAGGTGATTGGAATAATGGAATAATATGAGTGGAAAAATCATATTCATGTTAGTGAGTCCAAATTGAGGTCTCACCCAGAAAATGAAAAGAAATTTCGAACATTTTGCTAAGGAAACACGACTACGAACGTGTGGCCAAATGATTGTTTAATTCTCAAAAATACAAACAAAGTTTGAAAATCACGAGATTTTGCAAGATGCTATGATTTCATATGCAGAGGCTGTGGTAAAAAATTGACAAGGTTTCGCACAAGTTTTGACATATGATGTTTAGAATTCGAAGCATCTCCGGAGAGGATTCGTAGAAGTTGGAAGGATCCGGTAAGATTTTGAGATGAATCGATACATGTATTTCAGATGGAGCAGATGTTCCAGTACATGCAGAACTTTGCTTCGAGCATGGGACAGTCTTTGCCTCCGCCACCGCCGATGATGTTCCCTCCGCCTCAGCCACCCACGACTACTCCTGTGAGTCACTTGACACATTGTGCTTAAGATTTAATACTTTAAATTTGACAACTTTAGATGTTAGCTCAGAATGTCCTATCCTATGTGCAGAATCAATCGGCGGCTTCGAATAATGAAGATCAAGATTTGTCGCAGTGGTCTCCTTGGCCTCCACGGAAGTAGACTTGGTTGTGAACAATGTGGAAACTAAATTGTGACAAGAACTTGGATTTATGGATTATTTCGTGCTTATGTTGAATTATGCCTGTGGTTGTGAATTATGCATGTGGTTGTTTATTACAAATGCCTGTGATATGTGTATTGTGAATTGAGAGGGGTCCGTTATACGTGGCAAAATGTCGAAAAAGGGGGGGTTCTGGTCACTTTGCCGAGTGTAACACTCGGCAAAGAGGGGCCTTTGCTGAGTGTTTTGGCTTTAACACTCGGCAAAGGGGCATTTCCCAGGATGAAGATGAGGAAGATGATGAGGAGGAGGAACTGATTTCCTCCTTCCGATCAGGCGCACTCGCAATTCGGGAGGCATGCCCGCGGACGGCCGCGGGGGGTGAAGCGGAGGAGGCATGTGCCCGGGCCTTGGCTCCGCAAGGCCCTGGGGCTGCGCCCCAGGGGCCAGTACAGAGCGCCCGCCAGGAGACGACGCGGGACGCCCCCCAGGGGCCGGCGCGAGGCGTCTCCTAGGAGCGAGCACGGGACGCTTCCCAGGGGTCGGCGAGGGGTGCCCCCCAGGGGTCGACACGGGGCTCCTTCCCGGAGCCGGCGCGTAGCGCCCTTCGGGGGTCTTCGGAGCCTGCCCCCGCCACCGCTTTGGATCCGGCGTGGGGTGCCCCCAAGGAGTCGACGCGGGACGCCCCCCAGGGGCCGGCGCGGGGCGTCTCCCAGGAGCGGGCGTGGGATGCTCCCCAAGGGTCGACGAGGGGTGCCCCCCAGGGGTCGACACGGGGCTCCTTCCCGGAGCCGGTGCGGAGCACCCCTCGAGGGTCTTCGGAGCCTGCCCCCGCCGCCGCTTTGGAGCCGGCGCGGGGCGCCCCCCAGGAGTCTGCCCAGGGCGTTCCTCGGGGGTCCGCGGAGACCGCCTCCACCGCCGCACCCGCGACTGGAGGGCAGCAAAGCGGCGACAAGCGGCCGCTGCCGGATGTCCCGGGATCGGTGTCAGGCTCCGAGGCGAAGCGCGCGCGCCGTCCTTGTGCTTCAAGAATGTAAGTTGGCCTCCCTTGCATCTCGTTCCTCTCCCCTTGCGCCGAGGTGCTGACGTTTGTTCGTCGATGTGCAGCGCCACTCCTCGTGGTCTTGCCCTGCAGCTGGCGCCTAAGAAGGCGTTGCGGTTGTCGTCCTCCTCCGGGGGGCGGACCGCGGTCCCGCCCGCGGCGAGCGGTGGGGTCCCTAGTGAGGCTGCGGACCCCTCCGCGGAGGCGGCCCCTGTGATGGCGGCTGGCGGAGCGACGGCGGCATCGGTCGCAGGAGGGGGAGCGGACCCCACTCCACCTTCGGTTCCCCCAGTCGCCCCTACAGCGCAGGGCACGATCCCCCCAGGTTCTCAGGCTGGGGAGGTGATCGACCTTGACGCCGACGAGGCGGAAGAGACGGCGGCGACGGGAGGTGGGGCGGATGCCCCCGCAGCCGTGGCGGGATCGGCGGCGGAGGGAGTGCCTGCCCACGAAAGCGTGGCGGCGGAGGCAACGGTGACGGAGGCGGGGAGCTCCACCCCGATTACCCTCGCGGAAGTGGCTCCGGCGACGGAGGCGGAGGGGCCCGCTGGGGGGACTCCGGCAGGAACGGAGGAGCCTCCATAGGTGGTTGCGGTGGGGGGCGAGGTAGCCGCGGGGATACCGCCGCTTGCGCTGGAGGCGGCGCCGCCATGGGGCGACCCTACGGCGGCCTCGGCGGCGACGAGTGTGTAGGTACCGGGGCCGTCGGTGAACCCGGCGGCTTCTAGTGCGATGGTGCTGACCTTGACGGCAGCGTCAGGATTGGCTCCTACCTCGGCCTCGGCTCCCACCGTTCCCAAGGCGTGGAGAGGGTCCGTCCTTCGCTGGTCATCCTGCGAGGACCCACCGAGGCATCTCTTCACGCTGGACGACGCCACGGAGTGGCACAAGTGGCAGGCGGTGCAGGGTGGCCTTGCCCACGCCCACGCGGCTCTGTCCTTGGCGTTGGGGGTTCTGGGCAACACCGTTCTCCCTGGCAACCAGGTATGTTGCCCCTACTGTTGGTGATCAGCATCTCTCATTGCTTTATCCCTGATGGCACGTTGCTTTGCAGGCCCTCCAAGAGTGCAGTCGGGGGAAATCCGATTTCCTCCGGCTGGAGCGGGGGCTTTGGGACCGCTTCAACGCGGAGAGGGAGCACACCAGGGAGCTGTCCCTGCAGGTCACTGCTGCCCAGGGGGTCATCCGCGACCTGCAAAGGTGTGAGGGGGCGGCGCTGGAGGAGGCACGGTGATCGGAGGCCAAGCTCCAAGCCGTCATCGACAAAGACCCGCCTCGACCATGAGGAGTTCAAGGCTGCCGCTGAGAAGGCCCGCCACGACGTTGAGGAGCTTGCCCGACTGAGGGGGGAGTATGAAGCCCTCCAGAAGACCGTTGAGCGCGTCCGGCGCGAGCGGCACCAAGCTTTGCAAGACTAGGACGCAGAGCGCCAAGAAAGAGGAGGCCGAGCAGGGACTCCAGACCGCCGTGTCTCGAGGAGCCGACCGGGAGCGCGAGCTGAAGGCCTGGGCTGACGGTGAGTCTCCTTTCCGTTCCCGCGTTCTCGTGTTGTTGCGGTTTGTTCTTAACTCGGTGAGCTTTTCCGGATGATTCCTACAGGCGAAATCGCCAAGCTAAAGGGCTTGCTCGACGCAGAGCGTAGTGAGCTCAGCACCCTGTAGGATGCGGTCCGCGTCGTCTGCGATGACTTTGGCGTGGTTCCGGAGGAGGGGTCGAGCTCTCTGCCGGCTCGTGTCCTCGGGGTACACCGTCGGCGTCGCGAGATCGCCGTGGACGCGCTTCACGTCGGCGTGCGGCGAGCCTTCGGGGTCTTCGGCTCCCATTATTCTGGCATCAACTTTGCCGGGATGAGCGACGGGTACGCCGCCGATTACTCCAAAGCCGAGCTGGACGAGATTGATGCAGCGGTGTTCGCACCGGCGGAGGCCCTCGCGAAGCTCCTGGAAGATGAGGCCGTCCCTCCTGCCGACCCCCCGTCAAGTTAACTGTACCGGGCTTGCGCCCAAATTGTAATTATGTCAGTTTCGAACTTGTTTCATGATGGCCATACGGGCCTGTTTATAACTTTTGCCGTGCGAAAGTTTCAGATCCCCTTTACTGTTCCTTTGGGCTTGAAAGTTTAGAATACGTTGTCGGGTGCGTCAGTAAGCTTTGATGAGCGAAGGTGCCGTAGCCGCTGGGGCGTAGGTTTTTTCGCAGTCCGATCAATCTTGCCTGAGCACCGTTCGCGCATTCTTCTCTTTTTGCGTCCAAAAGTCTAGAAAGGGAGTGTTTGGTTTGAAAAGAAAAACGTTTCTTTTAGATGGTGCCAAGTGGCTGGGGTCGGAACCCCTGATAGCCCCCGAGGGGTATGCGGCCCTGGAACGAGGCCAGGGTCGGATACCCCTGAGCTTACCAGGAAAAGCCTGAACCGAGACGGCTTGGGGTTTCTTTTTTTTTGTAGAAGAACAAAACTGGTAGCCCCCGAGGGGTATGCGGCCCTAGAACGAGGCCAGGGTCGGATACCCCTGAGCTTAACGGGATTATCGGAATTGAAGACAAGTTTGTGCAGAACTTGGAAATAAGAGCTATGGGTAAAAGCGCCTTAGCTGTTCTATGTTCCAGGCGTTGCTGAAGACCTGCCCGTCGGGAGTCGCCAGCTTGTAGGTGCCTGGCCGTAGTACTTGCACGACGATGAACGGGCCTTCCCATGGGGGAGTCAACTTGTGCCTGTGGTAACGCCGTAGGGCCTGCTGGTACTTAGCCGAGTGTAGTAGGGCTACGTCTCGCGCCTCATCGAGTTCATCTTGTGCGTCTTCGAGTGATGCCTGGTTTCCCTGTTCGTCGTATGCCTTGACCCTCGGCGATCCGTACTCTAGATCGGTGGGCAAAATGGCCTCTGACCCGTAGATCATGAAGAATGGGGTGAAGCCCGTCGCCCGGCTGGGGGTCATCCTCAGGCTCCAAAGGACTGCGGGAAGCTCCGCAACCCACCGTCCGCCGAACTTCTTAAGGCGGTCGAAGATCCGTGGCTTGAGACCCTGGAGTATCATGCCATTGGCTCGCTCGACTTGCCCGTTCGTGCGGGGGTGCGCCACGGCCGCCCAATCCACTCGGATGTGGTGGTCGTCGCAGAACTGGAGGAATCTCTTCCCAGTGAACTGCGTACCGTTGTCGGTGATGATGAAATTTGGGATCCCGAAGCGGTGGATGATGTCAGTGAAGAACTGTACCGCCTGCTCGGACCTGATTTGCGCCACCGGTCTTGCCTCGATCCATTTGGAGAACTTGTCGACAGCGACAAGCAGGTGGGTGAAGCCCCCGGGCGCCTTCTTGAAGGGTCCGACGAGATCCAGCCCCCAGACCACGAACGGCCACATGATGGGGATGGTCTGCAACGCCTGCGCGGGCAGGTGAGTCTGGCGGGCAAAGAACTGGCACCCTTCACCGGTGCGGACTACCTGGGTAGCGTCAGCGACCGCGGTCGGCCAGTAAAAACCTTGTCGGAAGGCGTTGCCAACGAGGGTCCTCGGCGCGGCGTGGTGACCACAAGCTCCGGCGTGGATATCCTGGATCAGCACCTTTCCCTGTTCGATCGGGATGCAGCGCTGGAGGATCCCAGTGTGGCTTTTCTTGTAGAGCTCCCGGTCGATGATGGCGAAGGATTTGGCGCGGCGCGCGATCCTACGGGCCTCCATTTTGTCTGCCGGGAGCGTGTCGCGGACGAGGTAGTCGAGGTATGGGGCTCTCCAGTCGATTGGGGGGTCGGCCCCTACCGCGGGGTCTGCCGTGATTTCCATGACCACGGGGTCGGACGAATCGGCTCCCGGGGCCGAGTCGGGCAAAGCGGTGTCAACCCCCTCGGGACTGGTGCTCGGGTCTGGGACAGGTGGCGCGCTGCCGACCTCCCCTGACTCGGGTCCTGATCCCAGGGCTGGGAGTGCTTCGCCGACCCCTGTCAGTTCTGGGTAACGGATTGAAGGCTTCAACTGGTCGCTAACGAAGACACCGTCGGGGACGGGCATTCGGCCGGACGCTGCCTTCGCCAGCTCGTCGGCGGCCTCGTTAAAGCGCCTTGCGACGTGGTTGAGCTCTAGCCCGTCGAACTTATCTTCGAGCTTACAGACCTCGTTGCAGTAGGCTGCCATTTTGAGGTCGTGGCAGCTCCACTCCTTCATGACTTGTTCGACGACTAACTGGGAATCGCCCCGGATGTCCAGCCGACGGATACCCAGCTCGATGGCGATGCGGAGTCCGTTGAGGAGGGCTTCGTACTCGGCGACATTATTGGATGCAGGAAAATGGAGGCAGATCATGTACCTGATGCGCACGCCCGAGGGAGAGATGAAGACGAGACCCGCTCCGGCGCGGGCCCTCATCAGTGGCCCGTCGAAGTACATTGTCCAATACTCTTGCTTCTCTGGTGCCGATGGTGTTTGAATCTCCGTCCACTCTGCCACGAAGTTGGCGAGTGCCTGGGACTTGATGGCGGTGCGGGGGACGTAGGTGATACCCTAGTCCATGAGCTCAAGCGCCCACTTCGCGATCCTCCTTGTAGCGTTTGGGTTCCGGATTACTTCGCCTAACGGGAATGATGAAATGACTGTTACCGGGTGGGAGGTGAAGTAGTGGCGCAGCTTCCTCTTCGTGATAAGGATGGCGTAGATGAGCTTCTGGATCTGCGGGTAACGTGTCTTGGATTCGGACAAGACTTCGCTGATGAAATACACCGAGCGTTGCACCTTGAGAGCGTGTCCCTCCTCTTCTCATTCCACCACCAGGGTTGCGCTAACCACCTGGGTGGTCGCCGCGATGTAGAGCAGAAGGGACTCGCCGTCGGTAGGCGGGACTAGGATCGGGGCCTTCGTCAGGAGGTCCTTGAGTCAGTCAAGTGCCTCCTGGGCCTCGCCGGTCCATTCGAAGCGGTCACTCTTCTTCAGGAGCCGATAGAGAGGAAGCCCTCGCTCACCGAGGCACGAGATGAAGCGGCTTAGAGCCGCCAAGCATCCCATGACGCGCTGAACTGCCTTTATGTTCCGGATTGGCCCCATGTCGCTGATGGCCGCTATCTTCTCCGGGTTTGCTTCAATGCCGCGTACGGAGACGATGAAGCCTAATAGCATGCCCCTTGGGACTCCGAACACACATTTTTCAGGATTGAGCTTAATGCGCTTATCCCTCAGCCTTTCGAAGGCTAGTTCAAGGTCGGGAACGAGCTGGTCGCCCCTCCTGGATTTAACTACGATGTCATCAACGTAGGCCTCAACGGTCCACCCGATGAGGTCTCCGAAGCACTTCAGCATGCATTGCTGGAAAGTAGCCCCCGCGTTTTTGAGGCCGAATGGCATCTTAATGTAGCAGTAGGGGCCAAAGGGGGTGATGAAGGAGGTAGCGAGCTGGTCAGCTTCTTTCATCACGATCTGATGGTAGCCGGAATATGCGTCGAGGAAGCTGAGGGTCTCGCACCCGGTGGTTGAGTCGACTATTTGATCTATGCGTGGAAAAGGAAACGGATCCTTTGGACACGCTTTGTTGAGACCGGTATAATCGACACACATCCTCCATTTCCCGTTCTTTTTTGCTACAAGGACAGGATTAGCCAGCCACTCGGGGTGGTGCACTTCCTTGATGAACCCGGCCATCAGAAGCTTCTGGAGCTCTTCGCCGATGGCCTTGCGCCTTTCCTCGTCGAAATGGTGCAATCCTTGCTTCACTGGCTTGGAGCCGGCCTTGATGTTCCAGGAGTGCTCGGCGACTTCTCTCGGAATGCCGGGCATGTCCAAGGGCTTCCACGCGAAGACATCGCTGTTCGCGCGGAGGAAGTCGACGAGCGCGCTTTCCTATTTGGGGGATAAGGCCGCGCTGATCCGCATGACTCCTCCGTTGGAACAGCTGGGATCGAGGGGGACCTCCTTGATGCCTTCAGCGAGCTCGAAGGAGATGTTCGGCTGCTTGGAGTCGGGCCGGTCCTCGGTGGCCTCCGCAAGCTGGGCCGCCAGGTCGCTTGTGACGGTGATGGCCGCGGCGTACTCGCAGCACTCTACGTCGCACTCTTACGCCTTCTGAAAGGTCGTGCCGACGGTGATGACCCCGTTGGGCCCTGGCAGCTTGAGCTTGAGGTAGGTGTAGTTGGGGATAGCCATGAACTTTGCGTAGCATGGCCGTCCCAAGATGGCGTGGTAGGTTCCGCAGAACCCCACCACCTCGAAGGTGAGGACCTCCTTCCTATAGTTGGAAGGGGTCCCGAACGTAACGGGCAGGTCGATTTGCCCGAGGGGCATTGCCTGCTTCCCTGGCACGACGCCATGGAAGGGCACCCTGCTGGGACGGAGGCGGGAACGGTCGATCCCCATAGCGTCGAGGGTCTCGGCGTAGAGGATGTTGAGGCCGCTGCCCCCATCCATGAGCACCTTGGTGAGGCACGTCGTGTCGATGATGGGGTTGACGATGAGAGGGTAACGCCCCGGATGCCGGACGCATCCAGGGTGGTCGGACCTGTCGAAGGTGATGGCCGGCCCCGACCAGTCCAGGAAGGCCGGAGTCGCTGGCTCGGCCACGTAGACCTCCCGGCGCTCCAGCTTCTGCTGGCGCTTGGTGTCGTACGCCGCGGAGCCGCCGAAGATCATGAAGCAGCCGTCCACCTTGGGGAAGCCGTCTTCCTTCTCTTCGTTGCCTTTCTTTTCCTCATCGGGCTTCCGCTTCCGGTCGCCTTTCACCGGATTGCTCACGAAGTATCTCTTCATGAGGTTGCAGTCTTTGTAGGCATACTTCACGGGGAACTCGTGGTTCGGGCACGGTCCCTCAAGCAACTTGTCAAAGAAGCCGGGAGTACCCTCGGGGGGTGGCTGCCCTCGCTTGCGCTTGACTGCGGCCACGAGGGGGGCCTCGCGCCGCTGTTTGCCCTTCTTCTTCTGCTGGCGGTTGGAGGTGCCTTCGTCAGCCTCCTCCTCCCATTTCGCCTTGCCTTTGGAGCGGTCAAAGATCGCTCCAGCAGCCTCTTCGCCCGAGGCGTAGCTAGTGGCGATATTGAGGAGCTCCTCCGTGGTTCGCGGGCCTCGGCACCCCAGCTCGTGGACGAGGGGCCGGCAGGAGGTTCCCGCTAGGAAAGCCCCTATGATGTCGGCGTCTGCGACGTTGGAGAGCTCGGTGCGCTTCCTGGAGAAGCATCGGATATAATCCCGGAGAGACTCGTCCGCCCCCTAGCAACAGCTCCGGAGGTCCCAGGAATTGCCGGGGCGTGTGTATGTGCCTTGGAAGTTCCCTATGAAAACCTCCTTCAGGTCGTTCCAGCTGCGGATTCGTCCCGAAAGGATATGTTCTAGCCAAGCTCGCGTTGAGTCGCCTAGGAAGAGGGGTAGGTTGCGGATGATAAACAGGTCATCATCCGCCCCGCCGGCTTGACATGCAAGCCTGTAATCGCTGAGCCATACCCCAGGATTCGTCTCCCCAGAGTATTTGGCTATACTTGTGGGTTGCCTGAAGCGCGGCGGGAAAGGCGCGTTCAGGATGCGCGCAGAGAAGGCCCGGGGCCCAGCCGGACCGGGGCTCGGGCTGCGGTCTTCCCCGCTATCGTAGCGCCTGCCACGGTGGACGTGGTAGCCTCAATCTACCCCGTCCTCCCTGTCCATGCAGGAGCGTCTCCGCGCGCTCAGGGTGTCGCGGGCGTCGCGGACGAGCCCGACGCGCTGGTGGACGGATCGAGCCTCACCTCCCGCGGGTGGTGGAGTCCGTCGGGCGGACGCGGCCTGATTTGACCTAGGAGGAGGTTGATGGACAGACTCCCCCCGCCTTTCCGGGGGCGTGTCGGGCGTCGCCCTGCTGGCGTTCTGCCCGCGTCGCCTGGACGCGGAACTTTCCGCCTGCTGGACGGCGGCGCATTCGAGCAGGTTGCTCATCTCTTGGCATGCCCGTCGCTCCTCGGGCGTCGCTGGTTCGGGGAGCTGTCGGAGCAACACCGCCGCGGCTACGACGTTTTGGCTGGCGTGGGCGAAGAGCTGCGGATGCTCTTCGTCCGCGCAGATGCGTTGCTAGACGTCGCGCGCCCGTTGTCATGCTCCACCCTCGTGGTGGGGGTGCTCAACTTCTTGGCGGGCGCCTGCGCGCGCCTCTGGTTGCTGACAGCACTCCGGCACCCTTGGTAAGGCTCCGGTCGTAGCCGCGGCGCGCGAGGGGGGAGCCCTTTGTCTCCCCTCGGCATTGTTGCCGTTGGATCCCTCGGAGTGCGCGTCGGCCACGAGGCACTCACGCGAGGGGTGGGGCTCCCGCTGCTGGAGCTGGTGTCGGAGATCGTCCTTGTCGCGCCTACGAGCTCATTGCTCGCGGGCGACGCGGTCATGGACTGCGCTAGGAGGTGTCCGTAAGCCCCCGTGGCGTTGCATAGCCCGAAGGGCTATCCCCCTGGCGAGGTTCTTCCGGTACGCGACCGGCCGCTCGCCGCTGTCCCGGCGGCGGGGCCGGGGGCAGCTGGGCGAGCAGGCAGGACGAGGACAGGGAGCAGCTCGATCCCTTCCCCGGTGGCGAGGAAGTCCCAGCTCCCGAATCGGATCAGGGAGCCCGGAGCAAAGCTACTATCGTATTTGGCCATCTGAGGCTGGGAATGTACGCGCAAAGGTCCCCTACCTAGCGCGCCAACTGTCGTCGTCAAGATTGGCGAATCAAGACTTAGACTAGTAAATTTCTTTTATGCGAGTAAGGCCTCAGGTGGTGGCATGGGAGGCACGGGTTTAGACTGGTTCGGGCAAGGGAAGCCCTACGTCTAGTGTCGAGGATGCTCGTATTGCCCACGCAGAGTTCTGTAGTAGGGGTTACAGATCGACGAGAGAGGGACTGGTCCCAAGTCTCTTTGTGCTTGTGCTCTCAGGGAGCGTACTAGTGTGCTGTGGCTTGTGGGAGAAGAAGCTGATCCCCTCCTCCGGCCCTTGGTGCCTCCTTTTATATTGTAAGGGGGGTGGCCGGAGTTACAGCTGGGATCGGGCGAAGAGGACCGTAAAAGTATAAACGTAGTACGGTAAAAAATACGGCAGAAAGGGAGGAACAAGTTCCTAGACGCCCGACGCCTTCGCCGGCCCCTGACGAGCGCCGGCGTGCATGCCGGAGGGGGGGCGGCCGTGTGCCAACTGTCGTCGCGCCCTACAGATAGCTCCTTCGGCATTCGTAGGCGTCGGGTTATGATGAAGGCGTTTCGTCGTCATCCCGGTGTCCGTTGGGGAGGACGGTGGATGCTACCGTTCTGATGATGGCTCCTGGAGAGAGGGCGTCACATCCTTGCTGCCGGGCGCGCGGGACCCGAGGGCGCGCGGGGCCTGAGGACAGGCGAGTCTCTCCTCCGCTCCGGTCGGCGCAGGCCATGAGTACCCTGCGGTGAATGGGAGGGAGCCGCCAGCACTGTAGCTTGTACAGTATGGTCGTGCATGGGTACTTGCAGCGGGTTGCGTGAGGAGCGCGGTCATCCTTCCCCCTGCCAAGCCTGCGGCGCATTTATGACGAGGCCGACGGGGGGACCCACGGGATTGTTTATCTTGTCCACCTGGACCGCATCCGAGGGGGATGTCTGCCCTGGGGGCCCCAGCGAGTCTGACCCCTGTGCTCGGGGTCGGACGGGGCGGAACCTTGCGGCGAGGGGTCGGGCACCCCCGACCCCGGGGTCGCAGTCGGACGAGGCGGAAGCCTCGTGGAGGGAGGTCGGGCGCTCCCGACCCTGGGACCGTGGTCGGGCGAGGTGGAGTTTTGATTATGCTAGGTGGGCCCGGACCTTCGCGTCTGCTTTTTTAAGCGGTATTTAGGGGATCGTTAATATTTCCCCCAACAGGAGTATTTGTTATTACTAGTTTGTCTATCTGTTTATTATATTTGGGGGAAAAAAACCGTCTTGCGTATGTCTGTATGTGTCTTTTGTTGTGTCTATTAAAAAACAATCCGCCGGCTGTTGCATTTGTTATTACTAGTTTGTCTATCTATTTATTATATTTGAAAAAAAAACACCTTCTTGCGTATGTCTGTAGGTGTACCGGTTGGAAACTTCCATTAAATCACATGATTTGTTAGAAACAATCCGCCGGCTGGAGTATTTGTTTATTGCATCCAAAACTTAATTTGGTTGGAAGCTATTACCACTTGTGCTCCCTCTTCATGTGCATGTTGTGACAGCATCTGCTGAACTAACGCGACCCAGAAATGGAGAGGTCAAGCTACCCATTACTCGGGCAGCATGAGCAGTGACCACACGCTGGCAAATCCCATTGCCAAAGGCAAACCAGACATCGGCCTCCTCCATTATTGCAAACGTTCGTTTAATTTCTTTCAGAGTTTTGACAAAAATTAAGGAACCATGGAAGAGGACGTCGGAAGGCCGGAGGTGCTGATGATCAATCGCTACGTGAGGCTTCGGACCGCCACGGGGAACATTGTAAGCGCTCTGGGATTCCTGGCGTTGCTGTGGTCCACCGTCGTGCTCCTCGGAGGCTTCATCGACGATCTCCTGCTCAAGGAATTCTGGGTCCTCACTGCACTCAGCTTCCTCATGTCATTCAGGTACTACATTAGCTTTCCTTATAAGTGAACCTGCCATTCAAATTCTTCATTTTCCTTCTATGTATGCCTGCCATTGCCGTTGCGTCCGTCAAAACTTGTGTCGCTGTTAATGTCAAATTTTCACTCTAATGGCCCCTCGGTCGACTGATCGATGAGAGACAGATAGATCACCAAAACCCCATATGCAAGTGAGAGACTGAGAGACCAGAGAGGAAGGGAGAGAAGACGGCCTGAGCAGGATAGCAAGGTGGTGTCAGCGGAACGGCACTAGTGGACCTCAAAAGTCAAAATCGAGCGCCAATAAAAATAGAGTACCTGTGCACGAATTTGGCCGCGGCGGATCATGAAATCGAGAGCCGGCGGGCAAACTTGGCGCCAGCTTCACTCGAAATCAAGTATACGTTCGCAATCTTAAAAAATCGAACGGCTCCACATATATTGCAATAGTTAAGCGTATATGTTGCAACTATTGTTTCTATATGTTTCATAGTGAATGTTGCATGAAACATAGTGTTCACGTTGTGGCGAGAATTTTATATCCCAGAGTCGAAGGATGTAATCATTTTTACATATTATTTTTTCATGTTACAAACTGTGATAGCTGATATTGCACTTGGTAATTTTTATTGTTACGTCAAAGCATCCGATGGAAAATTTCAAATCAAACCTACACTAACAGCACCGAAACGAGTGCCTATTTTAGAACTCAAACCGGCCAGGCCGGTTTTTGAACCCAATCACGCCTATTTTCCTAGATGTTTCCAATGTTGGATAGGCCTAGAGAGGAGTGAGTGCAAGGTGTGCCAACCTTGTGATCAGGTTCTAGAGAGAACTACCGTTGTACAAGAGGTGTGCCAGTGCCTTGGAGCCTTGGTGGCTCGCCGAAAAGTCTTCAACCCTCCAGCTTGGTGTGGAGCAGCGTCGATGACCTTGTGCAGGGGACGTGGAGACCCCCTCCCTTCGTGGAGAAGCTCCTTAGTGGAGATGGTATCAAGGTGACCGAGGGACTTGGTGTGAGTCTTAGTGGCCGAGCCTTTTTGGCAAGTCAATGGGCACTTTGGCAGAGACTTGGTGAGCGGGAAGCATTACTCTTGTTTGAGTGCTTCAACAACATGGACTAGTGGTTGCTTAGTGCCTACCGATACCACGGGATAAATCATTGTGTCAATAGTTTGCTTCCCCTCATCCTAACCTCTTACGTTTCCGCATTTCATACTTGCAACTTGTGTGCCTTTACTTTCCTAGAATAGTAACTTGATAGGGTTGGCTATAGATTGCAAAACTTATTTTAGGATGAGGGTTTTACATTGGATCAACCATAGAATGCACTTCTAGGATAGAATGATCTAGTTTACTTATGTGCAAAGTAGTGGAAGCCATAGGTTAAATTTTTAAGTTGCCTAATTCACCCCCTCCCCCTCTTAGGCTACGAGCACTGATTCCTTACAGATTTACGAGTCCCTCCGCCTGTCGACAGCTGCATAGTGTAGTATTTTTTCGTAGATGGGATCGACGGATGATTACGACTCACCTTCGAACTCTGATGCTGGTGGTCTTCCTCCGCCTTCTAATCCGATAGCAGGTGTTTCCTTGTCCTAATCACAGATTGCCCAGAAGCTCGTACAAGCCATATAAATGGGAACTTTCATCTTGAAGTCGAATCCGACTGCCTCCATATTTATCCATGAGCCTTGGTCCTCCTGTGCTCCCGTGATAACAATCTGGCTGCGTGATTAATTCAACACGTCTTCAGATGATCATCTAGTGCAACACTGGAAATCAATTCGGTCTTGAACTTTGTCTTGCACTTGCACTCAAAAATTGTTGAGTTGAGAATGCTCAGCACGTAACAATGATCATACCGTGCCGAGTAGATTGATCTTGATAATGAGGTCCTTCAAGCTTGCCCAATGATCTCGACGATCACCCCTACCTGGCATGCCAGATGTCGGTGTTTATACCCGGCAACCTACCGAGAGGTATCCCGAGGTAGTAGATTGGTTGGTGGAAGATTGCCGGACCTGGAACTTGATTGTAAAAGCGAGGACACAAGACACAGATTTATACAGGTTTGGGCTGCCAGAGTAGCGTAATACCTTACTTCATGTTTGGGGTATTGTATATTGCATCCTGCGCTTGGGTGTTGTTTGGTATTGAGGATTTGATCCTCTGTTGTATTCCTTTGAGGTCTTGGCCTACTGATCTAGGGACCCCTGCCCTCTTTTATATACTCCAGGTGGTGGGATTACTAGTCGGTTACAAAGAATCCTAGTAGGAGTACATGGTATGAGTCCTAGTAGGATTATATAGGAATCCTAGTAGGAGTCTGTCTTCTTCCTTGCTTGCGGGTACTGGGGATCTATCCCCGACAGGGTGTAGCTTATCAGCCCCCGAGTCCTGAAATGATTAAATAACCAATTCAAGGGTCTAGCGAGCTTTAGTCTTCACGCCAATCGTCATCTGAGTAGTTTTGCAGCGTCCAGCCCCCGAGCTTATACACCTGATGAGCTGAAGGAGCCACGTCAAGTAGTTATTTGGCACTTAGCTCCTATTTAGCTATTGTCACTACGTGTGAGATCTTCGTCTCGTGTACGCGTACTGTCACTGCTGCTACACATCTGAGATCTTTCTCTCGTGTACGCGTCCTAACATTTAGGTATGACATAAGATTCGAGGCTTTCACGAATTGAGACATGTTCTACTCGAGGAGATTAGTGGCCACTAATAGGAGACAACAAAAATAAGTAGTCGACATTGCAACAAAAAGAGAGCGTGATTGCATAAAGTAGTCGATGAGACTTTTCTACCTTTTAGCGAGAAGAGCGTGTGTTCGCATATAGGATTTGTGCCTTCTTAGGGTGTAGCCGCTACAAGCCTCCAACACTCTGTGCGCCAAACCCGTGGCCATAGCCTCCATAATTTGATGTACCAAGCCCGTGGCGGTCGGTCAATATACCCCAGGAATAATCGGCAAAGTGTGGCTCTGGTGGCTAATTCCCGTTGAGAGGCGTACACAAATAAGTACTCAGCACGTTGCCCATCATGTGGAAAACAAGCCCGAAAAAATATATGAAATAATTAAAAAAGTGACTTAGCTTGATTCGTGGACGATTATCGACAAACCCGTGGTGGTCGTCATGAAGCCGCGGCGGTTGTTGATGAAACCGACTAGTCGGAGTCGATTCCGACTAGTTGTTGATCACGTGGAACCCACCCTCGACTAGTTTGTAGTTGAGACGAGAAGTTTTAGGTAGTCGTTATTGTGTCGTTGAGTGCTCTTGTGAAGCTAGCGTAGTCATGCATTCTGAAGTTCCACGTGCATTTCTTGAGTACATGTAGTGAAGAGGAACAGATCTCCTAGTGGCCTTCCTGGTACGTGTACTGAAACCCTGAAAAGTAGCCTTGCACGGAGAGTAATCGAGCTGGTAGTTTCCTCAATCTGCGCACGAGCAGTAGATGGAATATTGATTGGCCTTCATTGCTTTAGTATAGGATTTGGCAGCTGGAAGCAATTAGCTTAAGATGCATCGTCGGTGACTTGAACTCGAAGACGGAAAAATAATTTTGCCAGGATTTTTCCTTCTCACAGGTGTGGATCAGTAGCGGATCATCAGCCTTGAGCGACGCACAGAGCCACGGAGGATGACCAGCTATAGCAGTGCGACCAGTGCTGCAGCTTTTTGCATGTAGACAAGCCGACAACCGATGATCTCCCGCAAGCTTTCCATATCCGCTTCGAATTGGAACTCGGCGACTTGCTTCTCGTCGAGTAGATTGATTTTGAAGATGAGGTCCTTCAAGCTTGCCCGATGATCTCAACGATCATCCCAACCTAACGCGCCAGATGTCGGTGTTTTATACCCGGCAACCTATCGAGGGGTATCCCGAGGTAGTAGATTGGTTGGTGGGGAATCGTCGGACTTGGAACTTGATGATAAAAATGAGGACACAAGACACGGATTTATACAGGTTCGGGCTGCCAGTGTAGCGTAATACCCTACATCCTATTTAGGGTGTTGTATATTGCGCCATGTACTTGAGTGTTGTTTGGTATTGAGGATTTGGTCCTCTGTTGTGGTTCTGCCGATCTAGGTACCCTGCCCTCCTTTATATACTCCAGGGATCGGGATAACTGGTCGGTTACAAGGAGGAGTCCTAGTAGTATTACATGGTTTGATTTGTAGTTGGATTACAGAATCTTAGTTGGAGTCCGTCTTCTTCCTTCCTTGCGGGTAATAGGGATCTATCCCGACACTTAGCATATGGCCTTCATGTTTTTAGACAAAGTATGCATGTGAAAAAAAATATTCTTGTAAACCAAAAATATATAAAGACAATGATAAAACATCGGCCATATGTTGCGTCTAAGGGAAAATTAAGTAACCTGCTTTGGTCTCGACCTTGCTAGTTTAACTGTTTGCATATCCATTGTTGTCTCTTCTTTTTGGTGTAAGATAAGTTTAAAGTTAGATGGACCAAAATGGCCTTTAAAGTTATATAACTAACCCTTAACCTACTCCCGGTAGTTGTACAGGAAGCGGCTGTGTTCATAGTCGATATTTTTGTTAAAAAGGAACTAGAGTAAATATTACCAGCAGTTCTTAACCTTGTTCCGCATTCTTATCGTGATCCCGAAACTTCCAAAATGCATAGTAACGGTTCTTGAACTATATTGTGGCTGTCCCGCTAGAGTGTCTACCTCTTCCAACTCCTAAAGAGAAAAAAAAATGTCTTGTAATTAGCCATGGAGTGACTGCCGCAAGCAGCTAAGTCCCAATTCTGTGTGACACCATATCCTGAATTTTAATGGTCATATCGATGGACAAAGACAACCTTAGCTTTTCCAACATATTACGCAGGATGGCGGAAATTAGTAACAACGAGCTCAGTAAAGGGATTTATTGGGAAGAGGATGACATCATTGATACTCTCCGGCAACAGAAATGGTTCGAGGCGCATAAGGTTGTAATCGTGCTGCGTGTGGTGCAAGTACTGAAGTGGATTTTTATCGTGTGTTTTACCTTTCTGTATGTTCTTTCGCCATTTGTGAACCTGGGGGTCGCAGTGTGGCGTCTTGTACGACGAGATTACGACGATGTGGGTGGAGATATTGGCAACAGATCAAAACTGTACGCCGCACTGGACATCTTCTATGGCCTAATTCTGTTCCAGAGTTTATTCGCCTCCTACTACATAGTCATTTTCAGTGTGAAGGGTAGATTGCAATCACGAACGGAAAAACACTGTGGGCTTGAAGAAAGGCGTAAAGAAATCGTTTCCCTCTACTATTCAGAAACAGCTAGGAAGTTCAGGAAGGACGGGGAGCTTCCTGACAATTGGAACTTGATCGCATACGGTGTAGAGAAGCTCCAGTCTGCATCTGGGGATGACGACCATCTATGGGGAGCAAGGGTGTTAGACCAGTTGTTCAGTGAGGATAAGTCTGTAAGACAAAAGCTACTGTCTTCCAGGATCTCGGTTCAGAATCTGATCGGCATGATTGGTCTGAGAGGCACAGCTGATAACGTCGAGAACAGAGAGCGTGCCGCAAGGATTGTAGCACACCTTGCCAGTGACCTCAATATAGCTCACTTCCCGGGTACACTGCAATGCATCTGTTCCCTACTTGAAAGCTGTAATAAGCAATCTTGTGAGCCACAAGCTGCTGACACAGTACTGCAGATCAAGGACCAAACTGAACATGAATCTGGAGGAGCCAGAGGGATGGTTTCTCAAGGCCTGCTGATTCTCGAGGGGCTCACACAGGGCGAAGAGAACTGTGCAGAGATAAGCAAACACCCAAGGCTGCTCTCTAAGATCACATCACCACTGAGCAGCCCTGACTTTCTCAACACTGTGCGGGAGGACACAATGGTTGTTCGAATGCTAAGCAAGTCACTCACAGCGTTAAGCAGGATACTTGCCTGCCATGGGGATGGCGCCACAAGGCTGCGCCAGGAACTTGCGAGTACCACAGAAGCTGTCAGCAATCTGATGGCTACTTTGGAGAATGACAGCGGAGCTGCCCAAGAACTGCATGGACAAGCCCTGGAGATCCTGACGGAGTTAGCCTTTGATGATTCTTTCAAAAAGCTGGAGTTTAACAAGCTTCTCAAGGCCCTGCTATGCATCTTCCTTGAGGAAGCGTCCAGCAACAATACTGTAGTTCAAGTGGAACAAGCAGACAGGGAAAATGCCACCAGACTGATGAGGGGAAAAGCAGGGGAAGCACTGGCCAGATTGCTTCGCGTTAGCACTGCAAGAGAAAGAGATGTTAATGTTGCTGATATAATTTCCAAGCAAGAGGTGATCAACCTATTGACCAAGGTAACTAGCTACCTCTGCCTATTTTTGTTTAGAACAAAAGAAAAATTGACAACAACTCTCGCTTCTTCTGCCTCTGCATCATGTTGGATCTTATTACCAATTCTCAGATGTCAGTTAATTTCTCTTAATTCTGTAGTGTACAAAAATTTCCACTAGAGATGAGTTGCATCAATACTGCTGGTCCTATGCATTAAATTATGTTTGTTACAGGTGCTCGATCAAATATTATCTAGTAAAATGGGAACAAGTGCAGATGCAGCAGAAAATTTTGAGGAAAACCAGCCCACAGAAGAAAGAAAGTTTATGGCAGCCATGTTATCCCTCGCCGTGGTGATATGCAACGAAAATGTGATCAGTAGAGAAGATTTTGCTCGATCCACCCCAGAAGATGCAGCACTTGCGAAGAAGCTAAAAGACATACTGGAAGCAAACAAGCAATGCACGGCTGAGTCTGAGTGTTTGAGAGTAGTGAAACTTACCTGCCAGATGGTGATAGCTATGATTCAAGCCAAGCCCAGCTGCATCCAACGTTTCAATGAACATAATTTCAAGGAAGCACTGACCGAGACTTTGGGAACCATGTCGGAGGTTGATAACTGCATGCTCTTTGCTGGGAATGATGGTGAGGTGATCAAGCCAGCGAGGTCTCTCGCTTCTCTAGTGAAAGAAGCACAAGAACTCGTAAAGACAGCACAAGAACAGGGTAATTGATATCTCTGTCTGACAAAGGGGACATCGTTAAGTATATTACCTTGTTTTTATCAAAGATTTATCTTGGATTGTCTTCTGGGCTATTTGTTTGACAAAATAAAAAACCTGTATTTTTATTCTTATTCCAGAACTGGGATCTACAATTCTTGTTGACAATGTAGTCGCGTGCTATCTAAGTTTTGTATTCATTTTTTCTGTTAATATCACGGTTTGTGTGATGCTCCCATAACAGTATGCGTACTGAACTAGTTGCAACAAGTACATGTGCTATGTTTCCAAAGAAGCAAAGGCTGGAACTGTTCTTTTTTCATTATCTAAATTATATCCGTCGAACAGCTTTGCATTTGATAATTGATAAATCTATCTTTCCATGACTCTTGTTATTTCTAATTAATGTGCGAACACGATCATTGGCAGCCTGCCCTGAGATTGTGCACCTGTTTTAATCTCTGAATGTGTTTCAGGTAGCACATCCCCTGGTGAAGCAGAGACTAACTGAACTACTGAAGTCAAGCAGAGGCCATTTGTTCAGGATTCTGTACCTGACAGCAACCAAGTAGCTAACTGCTACAATAGAGTTTCCCAATGTATCGACTCCAATCTGCTGTCTCCAATTTCCCATGCGCCCTAGCACTCGCACATTGGTCTATTCTTATTTGGTAATAGATGCTTCATCCTGAGCAACAGATGGTATTTGACAATTGACAGTAAAATAAAGAAAGAAACCAATCCGGCAAAATGCAATCGGCTGATACAAATTAGAGATGGAGAAAATTTCTAGATAGACCCATTTGAATCGTGGTTATTAATCGTGATCCAAATATTTGAATTTACCTATCGCTACTATTAATCGCGATCCGATTATTTACGGATAAACCCCTGTCATGAATGCGAGTTTTACAAAGTGCCCCTGCCTATCTCTCTTCTGTGTCGTCTCTCCCCTCACCGGTTAAACCTCCGGCCTGTCGCCACCGCCGGTCGTCCTGGATGGGAAGCGCAGAGCACCCATGCGCAGAGCTCGGCCAAAGAGAAAGGACCGGGGGCGCACGATTCGCCTCCTGAGCGGTGACCAGGGCATGAGCCGCTTGCTGGAGTTTGGAGTGAGAGCCGTCGCCCAGGAGAAAGACGAGAGCGACCGCCGTCACAGGAAACGGACGTTGTGCGTTTCTAATTTTGCTGTGACCATTTTTCTCCTTTTACATATGAACGAATAACGTTGGATTACGGTTGCATTATACATAGGACTCGGAAAATCGTTTGAATCTTTCATATCTCTTGTGAAGGAAGCACAGCAACGCCTAAACCCAGCACAAGAACAGGGACACCGTTAAGTATATTATTGCCATTGGTATGCACTTGATTTTATCTCAGTTTCACACATCCACGAACTGTAGTTTCTGTTTGTTAGGCTGTTGTAGCGAACATGGTCTTATTAAGCCATAGTTTGTGATTTTGGTGATTGAGTGACAATATAGTCATTGGGACTAATGCTTTGTCTAGCATGTACCTTGTAGGTTTTCTAGGTCCCAAGAATGCAAACCAAATCATGGCAAGGTCCAAATGATGGTATTCTTGACATCCAAATTATGATATTCGAGTATCCAAGTCATGGTATTCGAGTATCCAAGCTATGGTATTTAAGTGATCAAGCCATGATATCTAGGGTTGTTCTATGGTATTGATTATTGAAGCATCCAAATGATAGAAAAAATCTAGAGATGGTATCTTTGGTGTGAAAATAGAGGTATTCAACGTAGAAAAATTAGTACCATCGGATATTCCTATGGCCACTTTTTTAGTAGTGTCGGATCAATTGCCAGAAGAGAAGGGAAAAATCCTAGACCATCGGATGTTCCGATGCTAGGTCAAGAAAGGAGCGTCGGACAAATCATGAAAGTAAAGATTGCATAGGGTCAATGTAATACCCTAATTTTTCATCTATTGCAGTTAATAAAAAAATAATTAGAATTTCACTAGAATTTGCTTGAGTTCGTTTAAGGCCTTAAGGTTTCTCTGTGAATTTATTAGGCATTAAAATCTTTTTCTAAAATTGACTTGATGAACCATAGGTTTAAGTGTGTTGTATTCATGCTGGTTGCATTTCTTATTCCTTGAGTGTGAAAAATTTTAAAAATGCGTTTAGATGATGATTAGGTTCCTCCGAGAATTTTCCATACTTTTCTGGAATTTATTCTCATTTTCTTGGAACTTAATCTAATTTTTGGATGGTTCTAAAAGTCTTTCCAGGAGGTCCAAGTATTTTATTTGGGTTCCTCGTGTCCCAAATCATCTCCAGGATTTTTTCTGAATTTTTCAGAGCTTTTGGAGTATTTTTCATGATTCAATTATGATTTCAGGATTTTCTGGAATTGTTTTCAAACCTGAAATTAATTCTCAAAATTAGAAAAAGAGGAAAATAAATCCGGACTCAGACTAGGGCTATAAATACTTTCCGGTGATCTTTCCAATGCTGCAAACTCCATCTCATTTCGACAACTCTAGCTCCCGCAGTTCAACACCGAACATACGTATCTGTTAAACTTCGGCGAGCAAATTCGGCGAAACTGTCAGTCCTCGATCGAAGGTGAGCACACCAACGCATTTGTCTCGTCATCCTCGATCCATTTTGCTGCTCCTGTGCGAGATTGGTGGTTGTCCCCGGCGATCCCTTGTTCTCTTTCTTTCTCTCTGTTGTTGTTCATGGTCGCCAGCCATGGCCGACAGCGCCTGTGCTCCTGCTTGCCTGGCCTTGAGCCACCCGTGCCCCATGCTGAGCTCCCATGCGTTGCGCGCCCACGCAGACCGTCGTCCTTTAGCCACCTGCCTCGCCTGCACCTATGCGCGCCCACACGCGCCGCCTACCGCCGCTCATGTGCACCCTAGTGCTAGTGCCGACCACACCACCGCAAATTAAAGCACCGCAGCCGCGCGCCCCCTTCCCCTTGGCCTAACCGCCGCCGGCGGCAAGACTCCCCGTCAGCCACACGAGTTCAACCGGACCGGATGGAGGTTGAAGAAGATGACCGTTTTGTAGCTAGGACCTCGAAGAAACCGATAATCTCACGATCCAATCCAACCTTTTAAGTTCTTACACATTTAAACCCTCAGTGTTCACAGACAAGCCCTGGAAGCTTAGTTTTCTCGCAGTTAAGCCCTTGCATCTTGTTTCGATTGTATCTTTCACATTTTAGTTCCGTTTTGAGTGATTCTTTTGCTCACGTGTTGGTCTTAACGTGTAGATTAGTTTTGTACCACTTTTCATTACTGTTAGTGATGTTTGGTGTACTATTTCTTCTTTATTGTATTGCTTTCTCTTGCATGTGCTTGTGTCATGCGTAGAGAACTTGTCGTTTGAGGAATTTTCTGAAGATCAAGGCTTTGAAGAATCTGAGCAGCAGCAAGGCTTTGAGGAAGGCAAGTGTCCTTTTTCATTCCCGTTTATACCTAAATGACATGCAATTGATTCACAATATTTATTTATCGCTTGCATTAACATGATGGGTTCCTATTAAGGACGATGTCTAGTTTTTTTATCATACCTTCCAGTTGGGTTGTTTAATTAAATATCATGGTAGATGATGCTTAGTTTGCTCAAATGGGTTGGTAAATAAACAACATGGTTTTATTATTTACTCAATGTTCCTATATGTTGATTAATTACAAGACCATATCGGTTAATCGGAACATGGAGCGACCACCCAGGAAAATAGTACAACCACAAGAATTACATGGCTCTGGTCTTGGCTAACTAATGAGAGGACTCTAGTGCTGGACTGGTGATAAGAGGGGCATGACTCACGGAACCTTGTGCACTAGAACACACTGGGGAAGTCTTTGTAAAGGTCTCGTAGCATCCCTATGCAATCAAACCTCAGAAGTGTGGTATTGTGCCTACTTTTGCACAACATGGTTGGGTCTAAAGTTCTCCTGAACTTTTACGCGACTTGTGGGTAAAGATGTACAATCTCTGCAAAGTGTCTAAAAACTATTATAGCAGTTGTGCTCACGGTTAAGAGCGGCCTAGACCCTCACATGATTAATTCACTTGAAGATAAAACAACTTGTATTATTTGTTATGTTCATGCTTTTGGTATATCGATGCTCTATATTAATTGTGCGATGGTATAAACTTACATTTGCTAGTAATTAGCTGTGGAATAAAACTTGACCAACTAAAAGTGCTAATTGCAGTTAACCTTGTCAGCCTTCCACCATATAAAGCCTTGCATGTCATATTTTCTTTTCTCTTGCTGAGTACGGCATGTGCTCACGCTTGTGTTCTTTTATATTGCATCTACAATATCTGGATTGCTGCTCAGACCGAGAGAACTTTGAGGATAGTTCTAGGCGAGTCCTTCAGTCAGCTGCCTATGGAGTTGTTGGGGATCCGCTGCATATACTAGAGATTTTTATCTCATTTCTGGTTACGTAATCTATGTAATTCTCTCTCTTTACGTTATAACACTATATTTGATATTTACTGAAGTCATCATATGTGTGAAATATGATCCTAGCACACATATGATAGTCATTTGATTTTTCCTTTAAAACTGGGTGTGATAGTCAAGTTGTGATCGAGGGCTCGACTTGCCTTCCTGGACTTGCTCCGGCTGCTCGAAGTCTTCAAAGCTTGACCTTCGAATTCCTCGAACTGCGGTCCTTCTATACGCCTCACACGAGCACATACAAGCAAATAAGGGAATAAAATAAGAAAACAATACACCAAACAGTAACAACAGAGAAAAAAAGGTCATAAGACTAATCTATGCATTAAGACGAACTCGTAGACGGAAGGATCTCTTAAAACAAACCTAAAACGCTAAAGATATGAACTAAACAAGGTGTTGGAGCTTATCAGTAAGAAAACTAAACTTCCAGGGGCTAAGCTGCGAGAAACCGATAGCTAAAACATAAATACGCATATAAACCGAAGGTTTAACGTGCAAAAGAGCAAGGCTAGGATGGTGGGCACTATTTTACAAAAGACCAGGGGCTAAAATAGAATAAAAATGATCTAGATCTAATTACTTTTGAACTGCGCTGGACCTTGGGTGCAAACACCACAAAACCTAGGGACTCTTTAGCAAAATGAACGGCATTGCATGGGGGTTGACCGTTATTGACCCGGTTCAGATCTGATCCGGACCGTCAGATCGAGATCGAGCGGTTGCGATCGTCTGTAACACGACAGGCAGCACGCGGGCAGCGGAGCAGCGGCACGCGGCGGCGGCGACTCACCTGAACTCGCTCTAAATCAAGCGACCGGGGGCGGTTTGCGACGGGATCAAGCCTTGGAGGAAGCGAAGCACACGTCGAACACATCTAGGGGGTTGTCGTGGTGGTTGGAGCAGCGATGGCGTGAGGCAGCGCATTGGCGCGTGTCTCTGGCGAGCTCGTTCGTGCGAAGGAAGACACGGGGGAGCATGGGAACTTCAAAGGCAGCCTCCTTACCTCCTTTGCGGCGCTCCGGGCTGTGTCCTTGTCGAAAGAAGGGCGACGGCGGCGGAGATCAACGACGACGGGTGACAGGCTGCGCTCGAGCTGAGCTCGAGGTGGCGGCCTTTTATAGCTCGGGGGCGTAGCCTTGGCATGCGCCCAAGGTGCGAGGCGGCGCGGGAGCCGGGCCGAGACGGAGATGGGCCTACCTGCTGGGCTGGTGCTGCGGCTGGGTCGAAAAGAGGAAGGCGGGCCGAAAGGAAGAGAAGAGAGGGAGGGAAAAACGAAAAGGTATTCTATTGTATAAAAATTCAAACAAATGAATTGAAACACAATTTTGAATTCAACAATCAAAAACAATGCACTAGCATGAATGCAATAATGAACTCATATAATTCATTGATTTATTTTAAAATAATTGAATTGCCTAAGAAAAAATTAAATACAACCCATTAGACACATGCATTTAGTTTCTAACAAATTTTATTAACTGCAAACTTTAATTTAGGGTGTTACACAGCGCACAGCCGTCGGCGACGAGCTCACCAGCACCAGCGTCCTCGACTTCGGGATGGTCCCCCTACGGGTTGGGCCGTGCCGCGCTAGCGGTCAGGTTCCACCGGAACGACCGCGCCTGGTTGAGAGACCATTCGTACTGCCCCGGCAGCTGCGGTGGTGGCACAGGCCCGGAGCCCGAGCCGTCATTGCGCTTGGATCCCTGGACCCTTGTCGTCGTTCTCGGCGCACTGGCGATGCCGCTGCAGCATCTCCTACGGGTGATGGGCCTATGCGCGTATGGATTTGGTGGAGGGTGGGCGCGAGACGCTCAGCGGCAGGGCTACCAGAGGCGGCCGGCGGCAGCGCGAGCTCGCCGGAAAGCTATTTCCCCCACCCAGAAACTTTATAAATACCCCCTTATTTGGATCGAGACTATTAATCACGATCCTAATTTTTTCATTTACCCCTATTTTGGATCGTGACTATTAATCGCGATCCGAATATTTGTATTTAACCCCCTATATTAGATCGCGATTATTAATCATGATCCGAATATTTGCGCATAGCCCCCTGTCGGGTGGAAATTTTGCGAGGTGCCCCTGGCTGGCCGCCTCTCTCTCGCTCTCCCATCTCCGACGACGAATCCTCCGCCGCCGCCGCCGGTCGATCCGGTCGGGAAGCGCAGAGCCCCAGCCTTCCAGATCTCCGCTGAGCCAAAGAGAGAGGAGGCCAGGAGGGGCAAGGAGATGTCATCAACGGCTCTGCCGCAAAGTATGGCGTTGAGCGGGATGCCGTACTCGTTGGAGAAGCTCTGCTCCGGCGTCCACACCCTGAGGTAGAGCTTCTGGCCAAGGTATTGCCGGTCCTAGCTCGCCAACCACAGCTTCCACATCTCCTGGTTTTCCAGTGACACCAAGATCGCCAAAAATCCATTCAGGTACACCTGATGAATCACAATTGCCAATGTTCAGTCCAGCAATGTTCAGAATTCAGAGCTTGTTTGTTCTTAAGGAATCTGCTTCCAGGTTATAATACACTAAAACCTGAAGTTGTGTCTTGCTTTCGCGTCGACTGTGATATGAGCAGAGCAGAACAGGTGGAATGGCATATTCCCGTATTCCTTATTTCAGAACAACTGCAATGTTGCAATCCCTTGGTCTCAAAACTATTGTATGGGTAGAAAACATATTGCAATCTGGTAGTTTCCTAGTCTCCTCTCTTTAATGCCATTCAACAGGATCATTTAACCTTACAAGTTAATGCCTAGTGCCAGTGCTTAAGAATATCAAAATGCCAGCAGATCCTTGAAAAATTTATAATCCACCATCATACTATGTTTTCAACTAGTTCATGTTCTATTTTTCACTCCTGAACCTCTGAAAGTCCTTTCCACCTTCATGAGGTTTTACATTCTTGAAGCTGTTAGATTGTTGAAGCTACAACTTGTTGGCCCCTGTTGTTGAGTGGAAATTTGATTCCAGAACCTGCCGGTTTTACTTAAAAAAATGTTTTTCCCCCTACAGAATTTGGAGCAGCTTTTACAATTCAGAGACCAAGAGGTGGTGCTTCAAGTGCTTCTCAGTCGAAGAGGAAATTGGTTAGTAGGAATGGAAAATAGAATGAGCGAGCATTTGAAACTGAAACACTACAAACCACTACATTGTTCCCGCCTGAATTTAGTTTGGTTCAACATCTTGTGCCTTGAAATTTGGTTGCATAAAGCTGAAACCTGCTGACTTCTGTTGATATCACACAATCTAATAAACATCCAAACATATCTGTCATTTCTGAATCAACAATGCATTGGGGAAAAGATCATGGGACAGCTTCAGCCTGAGAGGTCCTTACCCACAGGCAAACCACAAGCAGAAATAAACTACTGACATCACCATCAAAGAATAGCAAGTTCAGATTCTGAGCTTTTGGCTACAACAAAACACTCTGTCACCTATCATCTTGATTTCATCAGCTATATAAGTAGAATGATTTATTCTACGAAACATACAGGTAGTATAGGATGAATCGACCGTGTATGCTCTGCATCTTGGTCATCAGTGTGGCAAGCCGGCGGCTCTACCGCAGAGTATGGCATTGGTCGGGATGCTGTACTCGTTAGCGAAGCTCTGCTCCGGCGTCCAGACCCTGAGGTAGAGCTGCTGGCCGAGGTACTGCCGGTCCCAGATCGCCGACCTCAGGTTCCACATCCCCTGGTTGTCCAGCGACACCAGGATCGCCGACCATCCGTTCGGATACACCTGATGCCAACAAATAATTGCCAATGTTCAGTTCAGTTTCATCGGATACAGTGTTCAGGATTCAGAGCCATGTTCTTGAGCAATCTACTTCCAAGTTAAGATACCTGAACTGTATGCCTTGCTTGCGCGTCGACCAAGTTGTAGGTTTGCCGCTGCATCTCAGTCCACTGGCCATTGCCGTACCTGAATGCATTCAGACGATGATCAAGTGTGAGTGAGTATCTGTTTGCAAATGTTCTTCAGAGGTGACGAAGAGCAGGGCCAATTTCATTCATGTATACTGCGATGGCCGATGGCTAGATGCTCACCCTACAACCCAGAAGTCGTATCCGTCAAGATGCCACGACTGCATCTCGTTCTCGGTGTTCTGGAACACCACCTCCACGAACTCGTGCAGGTTGAGCCTGACGACGGGCGTCCCGGCGCGCGGCGGCGCCCCGCCGACGGGCCTCGCCGGAACGCCGTCCCAGTCCATGACGTTGGCGATGTTATAGTTGTCGGCGAGCTTGAGCGGCGTGTCGGGGACGACGAACGACACGCCGTTCACGGCGCACCGCCGCCGGCCAGCGAGCACGGCGGACGACGAGCTCGCCAGCACCAGCGTCCTCGACGTCGGGATGGTCCCGTAGTGGAAGGAGCCCTGCGGGTTGGGCCGCGCCGCGCTGGCGGTGAGGTTCCACCGGAACGACCGCGCCTGGTTGAGGGACCAGTCGAACTGCCCCGGCGGCGGCGGCGGGAGCGGGCCCGGCGCCCGGGCCGTCGCGCCGGCGTAATGCAGCGTCCCCACCGCCGTGAGGTTCGCGGCGGCGAAGCGCGTGGACACGACGACAGCGTAGTCGAGCGGCGGCTTGTCGAGCGTGACGAGGAACGCGAGCGACTGGCCGGGGTGGATGTCGAGGGAGTCGTAGGCGTTCTGCACGGGGTGGGTCCCCTCCACCTCCGCCAGCCGGAGCGAGTGGCCCTGGATCCTCACGTTGACGGAGGCCTTGAGCCCGACATTGGAGACCCGGAACAGGTACGTCCTGCCGAGGTCGCCGACGAAGGTTGCAGACTGGGCGCCGTTGATGAGGAGTCCATCGGGCGGCGGCAGGGCGGCGGCGCCGGCGTCGAGCGCCTGGCGGAGCTGCTTGTGCCCGGCGGCGTACCAGTCCCCGACGAGGAGGGTGAAGTCGCCGGCGGGGGGTGGGTAGGGGACGGGGATGGCGGGGCGCTGGTAGACGTTGAGCGCACCGAAGCCGCCGGCAGCGCGGTGGAGGGCGAGGGAGGGGAAGTAGAAGAAGGTGCCGATCTGGTCCTTGGCCTGGAACTTGTAGGTGTAGTTGGCCCCCGGCGGGATGGCGCAGTTGGTCCCCGCCACGCCGTCCTGCCACGAGTTCTTGCGCTGCTTGATGCCGTTCCAGGTGAGGAGGAAGGGCTCGTCGAGGTTGTTGACGACGTTGACGATGAGGTTGTCGTTGGTGACGCAGTCGATGCGCGGGCCAGGGAACTGGCCGTTGATCAGGATGCCCTGCGATTGGTTGAGTTCGACAGCAACGGCAGCTCGTGAGTCGACATGCTACAGTGAAATCGAAACAGAGTAGCTCCCTCTGCATCCTGAAACTGGATTGGGGAAAAGAAGGGAACTTTTTTTTCTTGGCAGCCATCGGCATTGCAGGGACCAGGGAGTAATGGATATTGGCTGGAGCTGGAGGATGGAGACAGAGATGGCAATGTGGCATACCTGCTGGGTGGTGCCGAGCGGGTTGATGGGGCCGTAGGTGACGGTCCAGGTGTAGTAGCGGTAGGGATCGTCGGCGCCGGCGAGGGAGACGGCCACGGCGAGCAGGACCAGCAGCGCCAGGGCCGGCGCCATGGCGGCGGATCTCTAGATCTGGGGACACACGGGGCCGCAGTGAATGGCAGGGTGCGGCGGTGGTGGGGTGAGTGAAGCGGGGAGAGAGAGAGAGTGAGCTTTTATAGCTAGCTGGGACGGCAGCTTTCTTCTTTCTCGCGGCCGGGGTGCTCTCTGCTCTCTGCGACTTGCGCGAGGGATTAAACAAGAGCAAAGCTACGCGGGGAACACGAAGGAAAGTAGGAGCCGAGATTTAAATCGATAAAGCGGCGGGGGTCAGCACCATTCCGCGTCGAGCTGCGGCGGCGACGGAGAAAAGGCGGGGACGGGGAGGGCAGGCAGGGCCAGCCTGTCTCCGCGCCGTTCCCTCCCGCCGTGCTGCCTCGCTCTGTCTCCAGCATTCAATTCCCTTTTGTACGTGATTTATTTGATTTCCTTCTGGAAAATGTTCGTGAACTCGTGTCACAACTTCATGGCATAGTTATCATTGAGAATTTGTTAACTGTGTCTGTTGAATTTTACGGTGATGAAACTCCTCTCGCATGCTATGATGAAACTCCCTCTGCGCTCTCTGCTTTCTCCTCCTAATAATCTTACCATGTGGTATGTTGTTTAATAGTCATACTAGGCTGATTCCAGAGGGAGAGCAGAGTTTACGAGTTAAATTCCACTTTCAGGGTACATACATGTAAAGTTGATAGCAGACGAAATAATGGGCATGTTCGCTTCAGCTTATAAGCCAGCTGAAAAGCTGAAACGACTGATTTGTATGAGAGGAAAATACTGTTTGGTGGCTGATAAGCCGGCTGAATAAGCTGAAGCGAACAGGCCGAATGGACGGAGGCTAACTACTACCGGTGCCACTTTACATGGTACCATGACACGCGACGACAGGAGACGAGGCACAGACTTGAGAGGTTCACCCAACACGTGAATCCATTACCCATCCATCCTGACAGGATCCTGTGCCCTAGCTGCACGGCGCGTCGTGACCTCGTCACCCATGGGGCCCGCATGTCAGCGTCACTGTCGATCTTCTCTTCCATTTCTTTTTTATGAGTGGGTGATGGCATTTCGGAAGGAACTTAGCAATGACCGTTATTATGTGCGCATGTTTACTGTTTTCAAGCAACGTCTGAACCCCGAGTAAATAGGGTTAGTGTAACTGCCTAACTAAGCCTGCCCATTCATCAAATAATAAAAGGTAGGGGAGTACGACGCCTTTCTTTTTTTTTCCAAACAGTACATATGCATACGTTCATATAAACACGTGCGCACTTAGGGCTTGAATATTTGCAAAGCCAAAATCAAGGCAATCCTAAAAAATTTGGCTACAAATTGGTTCATTGTCAAAAAAATTGGCACACCAATGTTTGTAGCCAATATTATGGCATGTCACTAGAAGCTTCTTGATAGAAATAAATATTGGTTGGCATGTTTTAGCACTAAACCAAGCAAGTATTTAAATTTCTTACCAAAACTTTGACATGCCCTGATTTTGGCAAACCAAGATTTTGGCTTGCCATGATTTTGGTTCGGCAACAATTGGAATCCAACAATCAAGCCCTTAACCCTATGAATACACGCACATAACCTTATACCTATGAGGGACTGAGCTGTCAGATCTCAAGATTGACGAAGTCATTATTGGCATCTTGCTATCGACGGGCACGTCGTCTACCACTACTGAAAGAATAGTGCCGGTTAAATCATGGAATGAAGTCAGAAAAATGCGATCGCCAGTGCCAGATCAAGGACTCGAACCCCTAGTGGACAGGTTTAAAAAAAAATCTAACCTAGTTCGTCTCTTTTTCCACCATTCACTCATTATTGTGAAAAAAGAATGCTTTGGTAACGTTGTATATAGCTCTTCATATGCAAGGTGGTCTATTTTGTAGGTATTGTGAGGTCAAATTATCATGATGAAGATTGTATTCATGTTCTCATGTTTTGTTTGCTCCTTTCCTAGGTAGTGCGACACAGTGTTCTGGAACCATGGTGCAATCCACACATATGTGGAAGTGTACCTTAGCTTGGAAGACAATGGACTCGATTGTCCAACAAACAGCATCAAAAGAAAAAGGAGAGGAAATAATTAAAGCCGGGCATAAAGGAAAAGTGTGCCGCCTTATTTAAGCTGCACGGTCCACCGTGCTAGTAAGCCCTTTTCATGGGCCTAACACGTAATCTAAGGAGTGAACAAACGGTTTTTCGTTATATGTACTGGTTGCATCGTGTAAGCCTTTTATTATTTCTTCCATTCTTCTTCGTAAAGAAGAGATTACTGATAAATGCTGAACTGTTCTTCCCACAGCAGCACCCCATTTTGTGCAAAAATAGTGAAACACAGATTAAAAGTCTAGACTTGAACACCGTATCATACGCCCCATTTTGTGCAAAAATAGTGAAACCGGATGGGGCCACCGTGTTCGATCGAGCTAGGGCAGGTTGGGCCACTAGATTTGAGGGCGTCTCGCCGTCAACAGTAATGATTAATTTTGATTTTAGGACTTCTTTGACAAAAGGAAATACTAAGTAATACACATTGCGCAACACCTTAGACTATTCTTTTTCTTTTGGCCTTCATAACAAGGATTATTCAATAGGAACAAAAGTATTTGTGCATCGAACAAAGGAGAAAGAACAAAAAAAAATCGTACACTTAAAACAGGTCATGAGAATAAAAGTTAGTACACTTGTTCCGTTGACAAAAATTTATACAACCGAAACAAGGTTGTTTAGGTGGAGCAACATTTTTGTATGAGAGAGTAAAACTTTCTACGACAGGGATAAAACCGGATTCTGGCAGAACACAATGAATTGGCATGAACTTTGGATCTCTATACGTATATACATATGCTTAACTTTACTATTATTTTTTCATCTTTTTTTTTGTTTTGAGCTAAATGCTAGTAACTTTGTGAGGGATTGGATGATTGAAACCAAGCTGAAGAGGAGAGGGGGCTAGTAGTCTAGTAGGGGCCAATGCCCCCCACCCCAACTTTGAGGCTCAAACACGAGAAAAGAGATTTTAGACACTTATATTATATATACGTACTCTTGTGTGTTTAATAATATAGCATAGAATTACTCTAAATACTTCTTGATAACATAAACAGTAATGCCTATTCCAGGAGTGTTCCTACATGCAATTCTGTAAGATGGATAGGTATTGACGGAAGATGTGTGCCTGACGGCATGAAACCAGTGGTTCATCAGGACATAGCACATAGTGGTCGTGGTCAGGCTGCACATGGTCTCACTCAGCAGGCAAACATTTGCATGTGGCTAATCCGGTGGACAGTACTAGTGTTTTATAGTTTATTATTACTAATTTACTACTGCTAGGATCAGTAAGTATTGTTAATAATTTGCTACTTGCAGGCAGCGCAAATATACCGGTGCAGTATATTTGTAGGGGCATAACACTATGCAGTGGATTAAACTAAGATATACTGCTGCACAATGAACGGTGAAGGGTAAATACAGATAAAATACTCTGCTTAAACTTCCTTGGTAAAAAAAGAATACTACTCTACTTGCATTGAACAGTTAGTTACTTGCTGTGGGCACTGGGTAGTAGGTAGCAGGAGCAACTTTAATTTGTTGACTAAACCATGTGGGCGCTGAGCCGTGTCGGCCGGCCGGGGATCCCAATCCAATGTTCTCAGGTCTCAAGATCCACCGCTGTACTGTATGTCACGCACGCTTCCAGGAGCTGCTGCATGCCCTTTTTCATTTGGGTGGTTCAGGAAATGCCGCGTGGGCCGTCGGCGATCCCTTTTCCTTGAGGAAACATGCGCCGAAATGGAAACGCGCAGGGAGTAGTGTCGGGTAGGCAGACAGACTTGGCTGTGCATCCCTATTTGCGTGTGGCCATGCATGCTGCCTAATGATCGATCAGACGTGGGTTAGGGTGCATTCATGATTACGCATGCATCCTCTCTCGACGAACTGTCGGTCTCTTCGCTTCAGCTTATCAGCCACCACCAAACAGTATTTTTCTCTCACAACAAATCAACCGTTTCAACTTTTCAACCGACTTACAAATCCAGCTGAACAGGCTATGTATATCCGTTGCTACGTGCCTTTACCTTGAGTAGGCTCCCATCTGAACCCAAAGCGTCTCTTTCGTATCTGCACCATCTCATACTCTCATCAGCACGTTGCCAAGCTGACAGCGAGCAAGCAAGCTACAGAACAATGGATGCCTCTGGGCTCTGGCCTGGCATGTTTGTTCGGGCCAGGCAGGCAGCCTGTAACAGCTACGTATATGGGCCTGAGTCGTACGTGGGCCAGCTTTTCACAGGCCAGTCAGCAAAGGATTCAATCTCAGCCCGTGAAAAAGAAACAACAAGTCAGCCCGCCGTCCTCTCTGCACATCTTTCTTCCAAAAAAAAAAAAACAAGAAGAAAAAGGAAGCAGATGGAAAGGAATATTCAGAGCACCCGTCTGATCGTTAGGAATATTCACAGGCCAGAGAGAGCGACAGCAACCAAATGCGACGAATATTCAGAATATCTTTCTGAAAAGAAAAGAAACGGAATATCCACCGTTCATCGGATCCAACCACCACCCATTCCCCACTGCACTGGGACCCTCCCTCTCCTGCTGCCGATTCCATCCATCGTCTCTGTCGCTTGGTTAGAACAACAAGCCAAGTGTAAACACTTCGTGAAATGAAAAAAAGTTAAATCCTGGATGAATCAACAGCCGGTCCTGAATCCTTTTTAAACTGCAAGAATTGTCTCTGCTCCTCTTTGATTTTGCGCCAAGGCCGACCAAGAACAGGTATGCAAGTTTGGAAAAACGCAGTCAGTCAGCAGCGACTAATCTCTGTCTCAAGGAACCTATGATTTGTTTTATTTTTAGTTTTATTTTTGAATACTGAAGCTATGATTGGGGAGGAACGCTGAGCAGGTCAAGGCGAGCAGCATGTTGAACCGAGAAGAAAACGCATGCGGCGTGCGGGCCTCTGCAGCTAGAATATACTCTGCGAGTCAGCTCAGCCTCAGCTGTGGATAAGAGCAAGCCAGGACAGGACAGGACCGGACCCCCAGCGATTACATTAGCTAATGACACCACTTGCCTGACCGGCCACGACAGCGACGGCTGCGATTGTTAATCGCCGGAGAGCCCCGGCGGCATGCAACCGCCATTGCATGCAGCTTCTTCTTCTTCAGCACCACCGCGACGGCGACGATGGAGAGAAGGGATTCTTGGCGTGCCGACGCCTGGTCTTCCGGCGAGCAACGGATCAGTTTCTTGGTGCCGGCTGGGGTTGCAACAAACTCTGCTGGATGACGGTTGGGGAAGAAGGGCTTCTTCTTCTTCTTCTTCTTACCAATTCCTCCTACTTGTTATTGGGGTGTGTCATTCTTTCTTTGCCTGACAAGGGAGGTGAGTGTGTTCAGCTCAACAGATGAGCTTGAGTCTGTTGCAGATAACAACAGCTTCTTGAATCTTGATGATGGGGAACAGCCTGCCCTGTTGGTTGGTTACTTGGTTCATCAGGATGCCAGCAAGGACCACACCTCCATCAAGTTCCAAGAAAAAAGGACAGCATCCAAAGTCTCCATTCAATGCTGGAATATATCACCAAGATCTTTTTCCTTTTTCCTGACATCTCTGAATGGGCCCTGCTGAATGATAAGTATGCATCTGGAAACCACATTATACAAAAGTAATAAAACCCGAAAAAGAACATACAAGAACAACCAGAAATTGGGCACACGATGCATGTTCTTGCAACAATTCATCTTTAACAACTGTTCGTTCATTCCATGAACAACAGCAAAAACATTTTATTCAACAGAAAGATGAGAAGATGGTATAATCGACAAACGGATTCTATAGGTAGGTAAAACTCTTCTCGGGGCGAAAATTGTAGCTCTGCCCGGAACATGGATTAACAAGCCGCAAAACTGTAACTAGTATCATCTCTTTGCCGATGTACAAACCCGACCCGACGCACCATCATCAGTTTCATCTCGAGCGCTCAAGGCCCGACGATCTCCCCTGTATTTGTTGTATACAGATAAACTACACTACAGTCTCCCCATGGCTCCTTCCTGAAGCTGCAATTGGCGGCATCGCCATCCGCCAAAGTCTATCTCTGAACACTTCCTTTGCGAACCGTCTATCTCTGAACACTGATGATGCAACTGCCTATTCATCATTTCCAGCCATAGCTCTCGGACCGGCCATCTTCCTCCTCGCAGCTGACGGTGGCCGCTGATGAGACGGCGAGGCCTGAGGTTGAGAAGTGGAGAGGACCCTGGGGAGATCCAGACTGTGAGCTGCTTTGCTCCTGGGGGATCCACAGACCTCCCACAAGCACAATTGGCTGGCTTACAACGGCGGATCCAGGCGCCCTTCGGTTGTGCAGCCGGTATTTCTGAACAATCAACATCACAGAATCCAAGTTAGTATAGTATCCTCACAAATCACAACAGCAAGAATTGAGTGGATGTTCTTCAGGTGGACTGAAAGGTTGTGATGAATTGCTCACCTGAAGATGGCTTTTCACCTCATCGTTTGTCAGACCATCCACCTTCATCAGCTCCCTGATTTGCTTCGGAGTGGCAACTGCAGTCATGCCATGGAAATGGAATTCATTAATTTCATGTTTGCGCTTGCTTCTATCACAAGGAATTAGGAAACGTAGCCCACAAAAATCGCAACAATCTTGTGAAAAACGCTCACCTTGGGGCCCACCGAGTTGGTTCAAGGCTGCCACGAACTGGCGGTGAAGGTCCGGCGACCATGTGCGCCTGGCCTTCCTCGCTTGCTGCTGCTGCTGCTGAGCTGTCTGCTGCGGTTGAGGCTGGAGGGTCAGAGAAGGCGCAGACGGCGCCATGGCGACCGCCCTCGCCGCTGCCTGCGCGAACCCCACGACCTGGCGGCGGCTCTCCTCGGCGGCGCCGGCGGGAGCCGGAGCGCTCTTGATCGCCGGCGGCGACAGCAGGGACAGATCCGGCATCCCAGCGTCCGCGGCCTTGTCGTCCACTCTCAGGCACAGCGGCGCGAACGCCGGCGCGCCGGAGCCCACGGCCTTGAACGGCACGAAAGCGCCGCCGCCGCCAGACTTGGCCTCCGGCGAGCTCCTCCCCTTGTCTTGCTTCTGCGATCGCAAAGCTCCGAGTTCTAGGCCACCGGCGCGCCAAGAATTCACGAATCGACGATGAGCAAGCACCCAGATCGTACCTCTGATTCCGAATCATCCTCCCGGCCGGAATCGCCGGTCCAGAGCTGCGCCGTGCTCATCCACTTGCTCTTGTCCCCGGCGGCGCCGTCCTCCTCCGCCGCCGCCTTGCGATCGCTCCTCGCCTTCTTCCCCGCCTCCGCCTTCATGACATCAATCACTGCGCACACGCCGCCGCGTAAATAAAACCGCCCCCAAATAGGAAAGGCACACGAACAAAAAAAAAATCATGGAAAAAGAAAGAAAAGATTTGCTCACCTTCGGCGAGGAGGCGCGCGCAGAGCGGGAGCTCGCGCCGGAACATCTCGATCTTGCCCCGCTCCTCCTCGAGGCGGCGGATGCAGGCGTCCACGTCGGACGCCGGCGCGTCCCTGGCCTGCCTGACGGCCTTGGAGGCGAAGTACCTCAGATCCAGGCTCAAATCGGAGCCCATCCCGATCTCCAAGACGTCGAGCCCCATCGGAAATGGATTGATTGGGTTGAATCTACGCTGGTGGAAGGGGGAGCTGTGATGAGGCGGATGGGAAGGGAAGGAGGGTGGGGGAAGGTGAGCTCCATTTATAGAGCCCCCAGCGGAGAAGGAAAAAACTGAAGATGGGAGTGGTAGAATCTGCGAATCCGCAAGGACGAGTTTTCACGTCCATTCGTGCATTTACATCCAAGCCCTTTATCTTTGTGTATTTTTCACTTAGATTTATGTATCCACTCCTATTGGTGTAAATGATAAAGATTTGGCCAAGATTTTGTAGAGAAGCCTCGTGCCTCTAGCCTATTTAGATTGGTCACATCTTTTGTAAATTTAGAGTGTTATTCACTTTAAAGAGTTACTTAAAATTCTGAACTATGTACTGGGGTCTAACTTTTGGAAGGTATCATTTTTGCATAAATTCTGCAAAAGGCCGTTCCGTTTTACACACCACAGAATAAGCATTGCCTTCAACTCACACGGGAAATGTGACGCTCGTACTCTTATTTGAAAACTTTGTAGTTGTCTCCGTTGCTAATTTTCGATTGATGCGACTAGATCTCTCATGAAAAGTGGCCTTAGTAAATATATACCTCATTTTATGAAAGACATATAGATTTGTTTGAAAATACTCATAGTTCTTTGATCCTTTTTTTTTCCAAAACACTAACTTTGTACTCGCTAGTTCTTTGATCTTTTCTTTTTTGCACTATGAACATCCTGGTGAGCCATGTTGGGCCTAAACTTTTATAGGATTGGCTCAAATCTCGACCCACGGTGACACTAGAGCGCGATCAACATTCATTGCAAACATCACACAAATTTGGTCACGTGAACGGAATATACCTGTTATTTTCTACAAGCAAAGGAGGTTTTCCATGACAGCATGCATGATGGTTAAAAGAAGCTTCATCACACACAAAAAAGAGATATAGGATACCATAGGATGCCCCTTTGAAGATAGGAATTGGCCTATTCACATTGTCTTTATTGTGGTAGTGACATCATTTCAATATGGCATATGCATACGGGGATGGAATATCCCTTGTACAAGATATGTTTTTGTTAGGGAATTACCAAGAAATTGGGTCCATCTTTGCTCTCTACAGGGATAGCTGGTGTCACCCCCCACTACTTGTTGTGCTACCATTTCTGGTGATCAGAAAAGCACATTATGCATGTTATTGCAGGACAGTCAACTTTTAATCCATGCAACTTCAAGATGACTCTACTTGTTCTACTGACAAAATCACAGAAATGAAATCTGCATTTTTTTCTTCTTCTTCAGCAGCATCTGATTTGCTCTTTGGGAAAGTATGAAAAAGAGTGGATAAAATTAAAAACCGGCCGGGTAAAACAAAAGGGAGGGAGGAAGGGAGAGGAACCCCCAGCTGTCCAATCCTGCGGTGCTCCTCCACCAGCAAAGCGACAGTGCAAAGGGCCAAATAAAATAAAGTTGGATTCCTGGGGGATATGCCGTGCGAATTTGGACGGCTGCTGATTCAGATTCCGATGCTCGCTCACTCCACCTTGAATCCAACACTCAAATTTCCAGCAAATTTTGTTTAATTTCTTTGTTTTCTTTCTTGATGGTGAGAGAGAGAGAGAGAGAGAATTTTGTTTATTTTCTTTCTTGATGGTGAGTGAGTGAGAGAGAGAGAGAGGGAGAATAATGGAAATATTCTCTAGGTGCGGTGCGGACCATGTATTATGAGATGCTTTCTTGGACCTATGCGACGAGTAGAGAAAGATTCCCGTTCCATGGCAGTCCTGTGGTTTCGGTGGAGAACGCGGGGGCATTCTCGTCACGTTCCGAACGGACACCTCACGCGCACCCGGTTCGCCACGTACCGACCTAGCTACTGGCTACCCAAATCACTTCTGGTCACGTTCCATTTCGCACACCGCAAAAGTAGAGTGAAAATGCAAGAGGTCAAAGAAAAACCTATTATTGCACGAGGGAAACTGCATATATTATACTACAATAAAAACTACCCACCTTCACGGTACGGTCCTCCGATCTGCTGCGGAGGCAAAATCGAGGAAATTTGTAGATAAGAAATCCATCAGGTAAATTTCACAAGAAAATAACTCGTAGTTGTAGCTAGTGATGCATTCGTCGAAAGGCACCTCGCTAACGTCGAGCACATTCTCGTGCATCACTGGAAGAATAAGTCCGATTAAATTTTAAAATAAATTCAGAAAAAATACGTGCCGAGTTGAGATTTTGAACTCTGGATGGACAAATTTTCCAATTTCAGCCTAAGTAATCTTACCAGCTCAGCTGCGCTCGATTCATGCATTCGTCGTGGTATATGTATGGGCTATTTTTATACGTACGTTTGCAAGACCTAGTATTTAATGGCATGTGGCATGCATGCATGTACGCATTGTCGCGCTGAGGATGCGCGTGCATGCATGCATGTATCTAGGCAGCTACACAGTTTGTTGCGAATATAATGAAAAAGCGTTTGTTTACGATGCGATAGATCCCTTTGGTTTTTTTTATTATATTATACATTTTGTCAACTCTGCCCGGCCGTACTCGTACAGATTCTTTCTTCCCTATGGATCGGAGGTACTACAGTAGTCGCTAGTACACAGGACGTCGTACAAAAGCATGCATGTACAGTACTCCGTAGCAGGGGCGTGCGAGACATTTCATCACTTCAGTCGGCTTATCAGCCATCAAACAGTGTTTTCCTCTCACAACAAATCAGTCGTTTTACCTTTTCAGCTGGCTTCTGGTTTGTCTAAGGTTTGAGCGGCTGAAAATTAAACACATAATGCAATGGTCATGGAGCAACTACGGATGCACTGCATCCATGTTGGGTCCGTACACGCCGTTGTCGTTCTCTCTTCTTCTGTTGCTACACGAAACATTTTATATCTTATCTATAAGGCAGGGTATTGCTGTCATGGCGGCCAAAAGTTCCGGCTTAGTACGGTGTTAATTACACGTCAAGATCCACATCCTCACGTTATTACACGGGTTGAACCAGGGGGTATTGCTTTTTCTTAATACCAAGACAGGTGGCCATCTCTCGCCATCTTGTTGATAGGGAATAAGGGTGGTTTTCTATACATAACATGTTTTAGTTTTTTTATTTTTTTAGATTTATAGATATTATTATACATCTAGATATAGTTATGTTGAGGTACAAATATACATATATACCTAGAAAAGTTAAAATAATCTACAATTTTGAACGGAAGGAGTAAGTAAATTGTTTATAATTCTGAAGCAGGAACAAACAAGTCTCTTATGTAGATTGTAAAATAACAATCTAGCTACAGACTAACGAGACTGTTACCGTCCAGTAACATTTTGCTATGCTCCCTGGAAAAGGAATGCTCACCAAGCATGGAGCAGCCCAGGCGACGATGTGTAGGAGGGGTAGTGCCAGCGTCGCAGCGTGTCGACACGTGCAGGAGTGGGGATGCATGCAAAGGGACAAAACTCCAATGCTAGCGTGGGAATAGGACTATTATAGGAGATAAGCTTATTCACGTGCCCCGAGATGCTCCTGGGCCCCATTGCTCCTCCTCGCTCTCCCATGGCTGCCTGAAGGAGTGGACCAGGGCCTCCTGCTCGGCTGCTCGCTAGCTACCTGCCGGCGGAGCGTAGAACCCACGCCGGCGGCCGGCGCGACGGCCGTTGCGGGCTTCTGGCGAAGCAGCTGCTGGCCCGCACGGCGCGAAGGTCGCAGCACCGAGGGCGGCCGGCGAAGCACTAGGCGACGGGGCGCCGGCCCAAGCGCGTGAGGCGGCGGCGACGAGCACCTCCGTGCGAGAGGACGAAGATGTTGCAGCTTGCGGGAGTAGATTGGAGTGAAAATTGCTTACACGTGGGTCCTACAGCAACTCGAGACGCGTGCAAAACGATAGACCGATGGGTGGACGAGCTCTTTCTTGTGGTGACATGGAAACGCCACATCGTGCTATGAGCTAGCTGGCCGGCTTTTACCCGTTGGAGAAGGCCTAATGGTATGGCATGGTGCGCTCGCTCGAGGAGAAGATTCCCTGGCGTGGGCCCAGCAACGGGGCGACGACAACGTGGACGCCGAGGCGGAGGGTGACGCGGCGGCAGCAGGGGTCCCCCCCCGGCCGGCGCGGTGCGCCGCATCGCGGCCGCAGCGGCCAGTGGCCTCTTCTCTTCTCTACTCACGCAGTGTTCTCCGCGTCCTGCCATCCCATCCAGGATGTGCAATAACGCATCACGTCCCCGTCTCCCTTTGGTGCTTCGCTGACAACAATTTGGTAGCCTCCTCCCTATCCGCACCATCCCTCCCTCTCTCTTCACCAAAACCTGGATTATTAGTTTTTGATGCCACCACATCGTGCGCTAGCAATATTTATTTTATTTTATTTTATTTTTGTTGTCGCTTAACTGTTAACGGACACATAGTGGTACCACTGTAACAGTATCGTCTAGTTCTGGAAAAAAAAATCCATGATAATGTGGGAGCTCGTGCTGAGCTGAAAACTTGACATGTGGGCAGGTTTCACCATGAGGAACCAATACTAGCTTTGAGATATGCTCACCTCGCAGCACTATTTTATTTCTGAGTTAGTGCTCCCTCACCGTGTTACCTTGTCTAAGTTCAATTACACGGTCATGACATCGATTAGATTTTGTTACTTAATTGGTTTGCAAGCGGTAGGCAAGAGGTATTTGGTGATTGTGCTCTAGTATTTTATATTGTCAGGTCGAGGTTAATGTCCTCTCATTCGTGTTGCCTTATCTAAGTTCAATACACTTCTCAAGATATTAATTAAGATTTGTTAATGCATCTGGCTTGCGTACAGTCAGCATCGGCTGGTCCTTGTTGCTATGTTCTAATCTTTTAAGTTAGTAGATTGTTGACAATACCCTCTCATTCGTGTTACCTTGTCTGAGTTCAATGCACTTATCAAGACATTGGCTAGATCTGTCAGCTTATCTGATAAGCGCGTGGTTAACAAGGGCTCCCTTTTATGTCTGTTGTGTTACAATGCTTTTTCTTAGTTTGTCGGCTCATATAGTCGATGGCACATTACACCGCATGATTATATTGAACATATCTTAACGGTGTATATTTAAAGAACACCTACCTATGAGCTTGAAGGCTTCGCAGCCTATCGGCTCATGAATTTTACATTTCCCTTGTCAATTGTAGGTCAAATTGAGTGTCACGCCGCGCACCTACGGGAGCCAATTTGGAGTCTGTAATGGAGTTAAACAGATCTCCCAGATCCTCATGTGTTGTTGACGTAGAGTCCTGTGGTCTAGATTTTGTATCAACACAGCTACGGAGAATAGTCTTCTTTCCTTTCCTAAAGTGACCGTGGGCATGTCACTCCTTCATACTAGCTTCTTGAGATAGGTAAGAATGAGAGAGAAGGAGCAGGGAATCCAATCATGGGACGTGCCCTCCCTTATCCACTCACCCTAGGATGTGGACATTTCTCATAAATGAGGACGTGCCTACTCTGAGGTCATATGCATGCATGCATGCCATCTTCTAGTAAAAGAAATATTTTTTCATGCAAAACAATGGGATTATATATGTGAGCTCAGAGAAAAATTAAGAAGATTGCTTGACAAAACTTTATAAAATCCCAGTCCCAGGTTCGTGCATGCTTAGCTCATTACTACATTAATTTAGCATGCCAAATGCACATATATTGTTGTTTAATTTACCAAAATAGAAAGACCACAATCTTGGTAAAAAAACGGCGAGGAAAAATACTACAAGCGGTTTTAATTAAGAAGTTCTATGTGCGGAGGAAGGTCTAACAAAGACATGAACGTCTCAGCATGCTCTACGTTCCAAAGGCCTCGATTATCCGCGCGATTAAAAAATTTATTTATTTATTATCCTAGTCTTGAAGTCAATCAATTATTTAAGAATCTATGCATGCCCATAAAAAAATAGATGTTGCAAAACTTGTTGAGGAAAAAAAGTAAAGAAATTGCAAGGCACTACAAAAAAAACACTACTATATATGAATTAAAAAAAAACCATATTGACCCAATGTGCATTTTGGGTGCCCCCCAACCAAAAGAGAGAATCCTGAACAACATGATGGTATCTTTTGCCACCTTTCAAAGTGGTGAATTCTAAGGCAAGCAAAGATGCCAGAGGATATCAACACTTTAGAATTTGGATGTGTGCACTTGCTGAGGAATCTCTCCCATCCCACCACCCAAAAGGAGGCCATCTGCTAGGAGAAAGCCACCATCAAGGACACACTGCATATATGCATGCAGCATGTGTGGACTGTGCCCACAGGGAGCAGTAAAGCAAAAGCAGCACACCATTAGATTAGTGGTGAATTAGATTCCCACTAATTAGTAAAAAAAGCACCTTTCTGTGATGCCAATTGCAGTGATGCATGGATGAGAGGACTAGCCAGTGGTTTTGATGCCCTGCTTTGTGGTGATGGCAACCCCTGGGCTGCACTGGTTGGTCCCTTTCTTGCTAGTGCAGTACAGGATTCGATCCCGGCCCTCTCTCTCCCCCTCTTCTTTCAAGTATTCCACATGATGCGCTCATGGTTATGAGCCAAAGAGACAAACATGTATGATTTGTTTGCAATTATTGACACCGAATTGATCAGATCTTCCGTTGCAAGCATGTCGCCACTCAACTGTTTTTATTCCAATCCTGATATAGACAATAAACTATAGTCCATGGAAGCACATTATCTATGTTAAAGTGATGTACGTTTATGTATACTTAAAGATTGTATGCACACCTAAATTTGAGGCGAATAAAACTTGGACTTAATAAGTGGCGGGTTGTGACCAATAAGTTATTGAGTTTTTTTTTATACATCAAAGAATATAAATAAAATTGTAGTTTCAATATTATGATCCTTAAAATCTCTGCAGGTGGAATCCAAATTCTTCATTCATTATTTTTCAAAATATGGGAAATTGCACAAAATTTATCGGTGTACTGCTTGCACATCCTTCGAGCCAAGAACTTGCCAAGGAGTTCCTTTTTCTCGTTCATGGCGACGTTGATTGCACGTCGGCTGGCTTTTAATTCTTGATGGAGAAACATGGCTCGACGCTACAATATCAACCAAATAATTGAGGCACACCTAACCAAAGGTGTTCCGGAATATCCAAGACGAGATTGCCTGATATACTACCCTCACTGATATATACGTTCGGACCCACACGTCAGTGACTCAACTGCAGAGGACGGAGCAAGTCAGAGTACAGCTATCCGAATATTCATCGCCGGTGAATCATCCTTGTTCACAAGGGACCCAAAAAATATATAAAATAGAATCCAAGGAATATTCTGCATGGATGCTAGCTGCCAGTCCAGGGCGTGGTAGTTGGCAGCTGCTGCACAGCAACGTTGTACGATCACAGGTTGTGCTGGGCCATCAGGGTCAGGTTAACGAGCTTCACATGGAATTCAGACGGCTCCTCGGCGCCTCGAGGAGGCAGAGGTATCTTCGAGTATCTGACCCCTCCACGTGGCCAGGCGCCAAGATTGTATCCAGTACGACTTGTACTAATCTCTCTCTCTCTCTCTATCCTTTATTTGTCTTTCTTTCTCTCTCTCTCCTCGTTTTGTCCTGATTGCCCTCCGGCATGTGTCGTGTTCCACAATTGTGCCACTCTTCCAACGAGATGAGGAGGAGAGGAGAAGCTTCTCCTTGACAGCCATGGCTTTGATCATGATTAGTTTAATGTTATCACTCTTGCACATTTTGTTCCAGGACCTAATTATGCCCCCCTTTTTGTGGCACACTTTGTGGAAATTTGCAACTTGAGTAGAGAGATTCCACATCGACTCATGCATGTCCACTGCCCATCGTATTCTGGTAACCTGTTGGCAGTTTTTCCATCGCATTGATATGATAAAAAAAAGGACAGAGAATACTAGACATCGATTTGTTTTTTTGCGTTCCACAAATTTTTTTCCCCTCATTTTCTTTTATTTACTCAAGGAAAAACACCGACAAATACTCAAAAAGATTTAATCAAGCCCTTTTAAAAACGGAGGGTGTGGAGTAAATTCGGTAGTATTTTATTTGCACCGCATCCAAATTGTTTGGTTTCGTCCGCCCCTGCGATTAGGCACTTGTCAGTGAATACGTAATCTAGGTTAAAACTTAAATTAAGGTCTACTTGGCACTGGTTGCTGATTGGCCCCCAGCTGCCCGGCCCCCAGAATCGGAATCCTAGCTTCCATGTTGGAGGCTACCCTTGGGGCACATGCTCCGGACGTTCCCAGACACAAATGCCTCTTGTGCACTATTTTGGTCCCATCACCAGCTTGAACTGGCCTTTAGAAACCATTTGAGTCATTCTCTCTTTGGAATTTCGGATGGTTGTGTTGACCCGGGCGCCTCGCGCCATTGTTAATCAGATGATCTCTATGCGAAGATTCTGCACAGCGACAAGGCGATAATCTAGAATTTTGCGGCCTAGAATCATGGGAATATCTTGTGGAGATTCGATCGAGGGCCAGCGAATTTATATTCATATCGGAGGAGGAAGATGACGACGACGATGAATCGCCCCGTGCCTAGTTTATCTGATCAAGAAAGTCCGGCTCTTTGACCAAGCTTGGCACATTTTCCTTTTATATGCTTCTCGAATCTGATCTCCCTCCCCTAGTAGTACTATAAATGAAATAAAAAAAAATAAACCACACACCAATTTCAGAATAAAAATAGTTTAGTGGTTAAACCGCGCTTGTTAATTGCCTGGTCGTGACACGTGTGAGCACGACCTTTGTTGTTATATTAGCATTTCCTGGTTTCTTCATCCATTTAGGTATCCTTTCGGAGATGCGTATCTTTGAAACGACTTTACTTTCTTGATGAGTGAGTGACTGACGAGATAAAATGTATTGTTGTGGTGAGCAAGTGGGAAGGTGGTACTTAAGGAACAAGCAGCAGGCTCGTTGCATTCATCCTGCATTTAACCGGTTTAGCATCCATGTTCATTCCTCTCGTGTTGCATCGAACTGAAAACGACTCTAAAAGAGCTGGCAAAAATGAGCAACGAAACACACAAGTTTTTTAGTGTAATGTTTCCCAGAGCCTGCTGACTTTGCCTGCAATATCACCAAGAACGAAGTAGCCCCAGAAGAGGGGCAGTCAGTGGCCCTGGCCTGAACCCTCAAGTCTGAAGATGAGAGAAAAGGAGCCGTTTCTCCTTGTGCTGCCTGCAACTGCGCAAGTGGGGGAGTAACTGAAAGGGAGGCGCTACTGTTTTCAGACCTCCCTCCCTTTTGGCTTTTGATCCGGAGGCCCCTTTTTATCTGGCTTTTGCGGGCCTGAAAAGTGATCGCCACCAGATCTTCATGTGTCCTGGTGAACAGTTGCTGCACTGTACTGTGCAGGTACAAGAAGATATTTGCCTTTGTCTCTGGTGAAGTCTTATGGTCCCCGGCGGCAGGCCTGGCCAGTGTCTCTGTTCTGGACTGCACCAGGCACAATCTTTCTTCTCATCCAGCTGCCTTGCCATTGCTAGCCTGATGAGCCTACAACTGTAGCTGCAACTGCAAGCAGCCAAGCGCCACAGATCGAGCTGACCGAGAATAGAGCCAGTTTTGGCAGTAGACTCAGATGCAGAGATAAGGTAGCTTCAGTAAGAACCTGTTCGATCTGCACCAAACAAAGATGAGTAGCTTTCGCCGTAAAAATGGCCACAAGAATCAAATACCAGAAGAATCACAGGACGATTTGGTGCAAGAAGCACCGATAACAGAGCGTGCGCTAGCTGCAACAATGAGAGTGCTATCGAGCACTGACGGCCAAATCGCGGGACACCTGAACGGCCGCGTCGCACCCAGCGGTCGCTCTTGCAGGCTGCAACTGGGAGGAGCGATGGATTCTTTTCACTCTGGTTCTGATGCTTCCAATTCTTTTTTTTTTTTTGGGTTTTCTTGCGATTGGATAGCAGATAGATGGGACCAGCAAGTAGGGCATCGCCAGGCATTGTTCACGTTCTGGAGCTGGATGGCCCCCCGATGCAATCTCCGGCGACGTGGACATCCAACCCAATCGCTAGAATCCAGCCAGCCAGCCAGCAGCGACCCGGCCATGAATGATCCCCCAACCAGCTCCCATTCTATCACCTTGTTCAGTGACCATCCATTTTATCTCCGGCTCTGGGGGAGGAAGGAGAATGGGCCGGCCCCACTTCACGTGGCGGCGACAACGCCCACTTCGTCCTCGCAGCTCGTGGCGGCGACAGCGCAGCGCGTGGCGTGTATCCATCTGCCACAGTGGATGGATTCGGCTACGAATCTTTACACGGCGAGCAGATTCCCTCGCAGCTCGCCGTCGACAACGACGACTCGCCGCCGCGGCACCATCCATCCATCCATCCTGCATTGCGGCCAATAAGCTGATTTTGGGCTCAGGTGCTACATTCGGCCCAGTAGAAGCCTGCTAACAATTCCATGCTGGACCTGCAAGTTTCAGTTGGCCCATTTCCCGTCGTCTCCCCAAAGCCTGCTAAGAAAAAAGTGGCCGCCGTGGACCTCTTCACAAATGGCCCACAAACACAATTCGGCAAGGACATGTATAGTTGACAATACGCTACGCACAACTGAAAATAGCGGAAACAGACCAACATCCTAGAAAGTCAAACTTGGTTTGACACAGTTTGAATTCGAAGCAAATACGCCCTTTTCGTTTCGAAGCTGGCGTATTTGAATGAATAGTAGGCTTTTTAATCCTTTTTTTTAAAAAAACTGCAAAGACGTGCGAACGCGACAGGGAGTGAAGGCGGAATTATTTAAGACCAAAGGAAGGAAGGAACGAACGTAAGTGTTTGACTGGTTGGACTTTCTTTCGGCACGCCGCGTGAGCACCCCCCCTCCTCCCCCCCCCCCCCCGGGCCCGCGGGAAATGTCAGCGATCCTAACGGAACCCCGCGAAACCAACGACCGCCTCCCAAAACGACAAAAAAGATAATAATAATAAAAAATATATTAAGAAAAGAAGAAAAGGCGCCACCCAGCCGCCCGAATGGAGGAGGAGGGCGTCGTCGCCGCCGTCGCCGTCGCCGTCCACCCCCTCCTCGGCTCCCGCCCCCGCCTCCAATGCCATTAACCCTACGCGCACGGCGGCTAGGGTTTCGTCCCTTCCTCCTCCTCCTCCTCCCGCGTTCTCGCCCTCCTCATCCCCGCCTCCCCGCGTGACGATGCCGTCGTGGTGGAAGCGCTCCAAGTCCGCGTTCCACCGCTCCTCCGTGCTCCCGGCCTCCACGCCGGCCTCCCCCGCGCGGGCGTCCACCTCGCGGGCCCAGCCCGGCGGGAGGCGCGGCGGCGGCGGCGGGGAGGCCGAGAGGGACCTCCTCGCCGCGCCGCCCAAGCTCACGCGCCAGCGGAAGCTGCGCCACGTCGGCGGCATCGACGTCGCGCTCGGGGACCTCGTCGTCGTCGTCGAGGCCGACCGCAGGGCATCCTCCTCGCCCCCGCTGCAGAGGGGCCGCGCGTCCGAGGCCGTCGGGATCCCGGCATCCACCCCGGTCTCCAGGTCCTCCAGCACCAGGGAGGCCGTCGCGCAGCCGCCCAGGTCCGCCTCCTCGCCCGTGCTGCACCCACTGCCGCTGCCGTCGCCGAGGCCCGTCGACCTGGAGGCGCAGGACCCGCCCGCCGGGGTCGCAGATGGGTGGGGCGAGAGGGCCACGTACGCGCCCAAGTGCGTGTCGATTCCCTTTCTTCAGAGTCCGTCTCTCCTTTATTTTTGCCCAATTTGGTCTGAATTGATTGATTGTTGCTCAGAGATTGTTGTTTATGGGCAATTGCAATTGTTTCCCAGTTTAACATTGTGGGAAGGTGCTGCATTTGCAATCAATTTGCATCTGGCATTTTACCATGGTAGTAATATAGCGAAGTTTCTGCACGAATTAGCAAATATACTCAAGACATCAGATTGATTGGTTGCAACCATCAGGAGGAAATGTTGCTTTCAGTAGTTAAGAAAGGGGGCTTTTATGATTATTCTGGGATGTTAGCATTTATTGTGTTGTGGAAATGTAGGAACAGGGGATCAGAAATGTCTCCGTACTGGAATGTTTGCTTGAACTGAACTTTCAACAGGATTGACAGCACCTTGACAATTGCTCAAAACAAACATCCATCCTCTGGCCCCACATTCCATCTGTCCTGGACAGAAGTTTGGAAAGAGCATTTGTGATGGTGTTTGAGGTTTCTATAAATTGATTTAGCTCAGTTGTACACAGAGCCACTAGACAGATGAAAAATAGCACAGCATCACCTGATTGCCCCTTTTCTGGCTAATCCTTTTCCTTTTCATGTATAACCTGCACCTTTTTTTCATAATTGCTATATATACTTGAGCTCAGCAGAAGCTATTTTTTTTTCAATACTTTTGAGTTATTCCCTGATCCTTACGAGTTTTGTGGTTATAGGTTCACAAGCCAGACTGTACAAAAGTTTCCTGAGCAAAATGAATTACTACCGAATGGAACAAAGCGGGCTACCTTTAGTCACCACAAGAATGCATTCCGTGAGAAGTTCCAGGATAAGAGTTCAGCAGAAATTATGGACTTTCGATTGAACATTCCTGCTAAAAGTGCTCCAAGCAGTGGCTTTTCAAGTCCTGCGTGCAGTCCTCGAAAATTGAGCTATGCTGACTTCTCATCTACTGCGGCACCTGCTCAAGGACACCTAGCATGGTCCGCTCCATCTATCCGATCTACAGATTTTATGGGGGCTTCATCCCCTCGAACTTCACCTGAAAAATATGCAGGGGTTCCAGACCTATCTTCTTTCTCTAGTCCATTGAGAAGTCCTATTCTTATTCCAAGGAATACCAGTGCCCCTCCGTCACCTATGCACTCTAAATTGTACCCAGATAACAATGTTCCACGCAATGATAAATTGTACCCAGAAAACAATGTTCCACGCAATGAAGGAAATGGGAATGTCAGCTTTCACCCATTACCACTCCCTCCTGGTGCTTTAAGCCCAATGCAAACAGGTTTCAGCAATCAGCCTGCTCCAAAAGTCGAAATGCCCTCAGTGGCTGGTCAGTGGCAAAAAGGAAGGCTTCTAGGTAGTGGCACATTTGGCTGTGTGTATGAAGCTACCAATAGGTATGGAAGTGTATTTGGTATATCACTGCAGCTAGCACGCCATGTTAAACTCTGAACTTCTGAAGGTTGTTACTGCCATTTACTTGCAGGCACACTGGAGCTCTCTGTGCAATGAAAGAAGTCAACATAATTCCTGATGATGCTAAATCTGCTGAGTCCTTGAAGCAGTTAGAGCAGGTTACTAGAATTTGACAGTATATCTTACATAATATACATACTTTTCGTTTGCAGAAATGAGTAATATTTAATTTTTTATACGCACCTTTTGTTCCCTATCTGAATAGTTTTCTATGTTATTGTTCCTGCTGAGTGTTTTCTTTATGCCAAGAAAAGCCTCTAGCTGCTTGAGTATATTGTGTCTTTTAAATATTACCTGCAGCATCTGTATGGTATATCTAGACAACTCCAGTTATACCATCTACTCCCTCCGTCCCAATACTATTTGTTTTGGCTTTTCTAGATATATAAGTTTTTCTATGTATATAGAGATAATATACATATCTAGGTGCATATCAAAATGTATGTATCTAGAAAAACCAAAACGAATAGTAATTTGGGACAGAGGGAGTATGTGAGAGTGTCATCTTAATTCTCCTTATAATTTGTAATAGTGGTTTAGTGAAATCCCTTTTTCCTCCACTGTAATGACTAATGATCTACATGCAAGTTTTACAGTAGCCTTTGCTGACATACTTTCATATGTTTCAGGAAATAAAGTTCTTAAGCCAATTTAAGCATGAAAACATAGTGCAGTATTATGGGAGTGACATTGTAAGTTCCCAATTGTAATCTGAGTTAAGTAACTCTGCTTGTTAGTTCATAATGTAATCTTTGTGGAGTCTTGCAGATTGAAGAACGTTTTTACATTTACCTGGAATACGTTCATCCGGGTTCAATTAATAAGTATGTCAAACAACATTATGGAGCAATGACAGAATCAGTTGTTCGGAACTTCACCCGCCATATCCTAAGGGGTCTAGCATTTTTGCATGGCCAAAAGATTATGCATAGGTGTGCAAATCTCTGTCATTGTTCAAATGCAATTTCTTTTAATGCCAGGTCAACTGTTGTGTTAACTCGTGGCTTTCTTCCTGCTTCTTCTGCCTGCTTGGGAGCTTTCAGTAAACTTTTGCTATTTTAGATTTTCCCACATAAAACTTCTTTAGGAGAAACTTTCCTTAAAAAATCCCCCCCCCTTTTTTTGAAACTTTCTCACATGAATGTTCATACACTAACTGCCTCCTTTAGTTCATGTCAGTATGTTCTGTCTGATGTACGAAAATTGTTTATTGCATCTGAGATCAACTATGTATTGTGTATCATGAGACCTTGTCATTTCTCCGGTCATTTGAACATATAGGATTGGAGATGGAGGAACTATGATCCCAAATTGTTTTTTTTTACTCCTGGAAGTACATAAAGATAGGAACTTTGTTGAAGTGTTTAAGACAACATGTAGCGATGTTGAGCAACCTCAAACTAATCAAGCTTTCAATAGAGTAACATTGAGTGAACTTCTCAGAATTGTTTTGGCTGCTATGCACGCTTGTAAAAGGTAAATAAAAATCTACACTTGCAGGGATATTAAAGGAGCAAATCTACTAGTTGATGTTCAAGGTGTAGTCAAATTGGCTGACTTTGGAATGGCCAAACATGTGAGTAGCATCATATGGAGTTCAGTAACATTTTTCATGTGGCACTGTTGACAGTATTTTGTCCTTTTATCAGCTAAGTACCGCAGCTCCAAATCTTTCACTGAAGGGAACTCCATACTGGATGGCACCAGAGGTATTCTCGATATTCCTTGTATTACTACCAACTTCTCATGTGACCAAGTACCAAGTTTTCTATGCAAAACATGTACAAAAAATGCCTTTGATCTTTATAGAGTTGTAATGTTGCATGATACAATAAGTAAGCCCACTGTTTTTTTTTAAGTTCTGTACTTACTGAAACTGCAAAGTACAGTGGGAGTCCACACTCCCACAGCCTATTGCATTGGCTGCTTAAAGTCAGTGTGTGCAACTTAAGTAACAAATCTTAAGATGATGAGGTAGGGAGTTTTTCTTCATTTTGTACGAAATGAATTAAGATTTGCAATCAGTTAGGCAGGCAGCGACAGACATACAAAATAAAACAACATCACTTCCCCCCCTCAAAAGTCAATTTGTCTTGTCACAATGAGCCTGTTACGCTATTTTGCCACTTCATGTTTTAATTTTCATACCAAAGTTAGTTAACATGGTTGTGACTATATAAATTTAGCTGTAGTGTTGTGTTGACGAAATTTTGTTTCTTCTTCAGATGGTTCAGGCTACACTAATGAAAGATGTAGGCTATGATGTCGCTGTTGATATATGGAGTCTTGGCTGCACCATTATAGAAATGTTTGATGGAAAGCCTCCTTGGAGTGATCTTGAAGGGGTAATGACTTGAAGCATGCTTGTATTTACAGTAAATTCTACAGCATGCATTGCATGGCTTAAGCCTTCCTAGTGTGGTTAAGCTCACTTGAAATGGAGCACTTCCCCTGTGATATGCAGGCTGCTGTGGTACTGTTACCCTTCACGTGATGTCCATCAATAAGATTAGTTTTCAAAAAGATTATTTACTTCATGTTGCACTGCATTCTATCTATTAGACCAAGTTATTAGGACACTCTTTACTTTGAGAAGGGCATATGGATATTTCTATTATGCAGGATAATTTTTTTCTTTATTCCCAAAAAGTTTATGCAAATCTTTCTCCTAAGGTTCTGTCCTTCAGCTGTGGCATCTGAGCTCCTCTCGTTACAGACTTACAGTATTTGCCCCATAGTGATCGGGATCCTTGGCCAACCAAAATTTTTGGTATGGAGGTAGTATTTAAGTTGCATGCTCGCTATGCTAATAGTCCTATATATGTTTGCATAACAGATGAGGCCATCTGATTGCTCAAAACATCAAGAATGTGTGAAACTATCATGTCAATGATGCCTTGCATTCTATACAGAAAAAGCCAGCGTGATAAAGTTTTTGTTTTCATGCCTGAAGAAACTGGGTCTAGATAGTCTGATTATGCTGTTATAGAGAAATTTCAAAGTAGGGTTCCAGATAACATAAAGGCATAGACAGGTGAGACAAGCATACTGTGGCTAGAGTCACTAGTCACCTCTTAACCTCGCTCACTACAACCTTGCGTGTTTTTATTTGTCACTGGTTTTCTTGGTATTAACAGCAAACTTTGATTCTAAAGTTTTACCCCTTTTTGTCCTACAGCCTGCCGCGATGTTTAAGGTTTTACATAAGGACCCACCAATTCCAGAAAATTTGTCCCTTGAGGGCAAAGAATTTCTGCAATGCTGTTTCAAGAGGAATCCAGCAGAGAGGCCAACTGCAAGCGAGCTGTTGGATCATCCATTCATCCGCAATTCAAGTCACTACAACAAACATGGCTCCATACATTCATTTGCAGGGATTAAAGTCAATGTAGGTACCTTTTTTTTTCTTGCATGACCAATGAGGGGTAAAATAAACCTGAGAATGGCATACATATAATGCCACTGTTGTATTACAGAATATTGCTCACAGTTTAAGAGACAACAAACCAACCTCGAAGAGTGACTCGAGCATGAAAGGAAAAAATACCAATATGTGAGTAGTTCCCTTTGAATTATCGTTGTGCTGTCGTGGTTAAAAAAACTGCTAGTTTTTCATCACTAGATCTTAACAAGTTCTTTTTGTTGCCAGTGAACCAAGCAGAGCTGCCAGGTCTTCTGAATCAACATTTCGATTGGCTCCACTAACAATCCAGGAAGCTACTCAAAACTTATCGCCTCGGCCTTTAGGTTTCGGCAACAATCCTGGTTCAACGGCAAATTTTGTGAACACCATGCATTTTCCAAGTGCAAACCCTCAGCCTAGTCCATTGCCAAGGCCTAACGGGAAGGAAGTTCTGTTCTAATCGTGGATGATGCTGCATGCCATTTAGAGTGCCATTTCTATCAGTAGCAGTTCCAGTCTAAAAGTGGCTTGCGGAATCCTGTGCAGTTAAGGTGGATTGCTCAGGGAGCACTGCAATCCAGAAGGACTCGGCTAACAGCCCGGAGATGGAGCTTCTATGGCGTTTCACCTGCAGGACGCTGGATGCAGCTTCTTATCTTAACTAACCATTTTTGGAAGGATACATAACGATATGAATTTGTACAGTTTACCAGGGTTTTTGTATGAGAGATCCGTGAAAGCACGGATGTAAATTATCTCCAGAAATTGTTGATGGCATTTTTTGTGTAACATAGAAATAGGTCTAGCTGTATGTAAAACTTTAAGTTCCCAATTTTTCGGCCAATAGGAATTAGGTGCAGCTCTGTTGCTTTTGCTGCTTCCATGTAATCATATTTTCACTGTATCATTGATTATTCATTTGGCCAAAAAAATCAGGGGTCCACAGGCTTATCTGTGTACAAAACAGGTCAGATTTTGCATTTTACATTTGTGGAAATATGTTATCTGTGCTCTAAATTATCATGAGATTGTTTATGTTTGTAAAATGTCAACAGCAAGCAGGAGCACATAATCACTGGATATATTAACAAAATAAAGATCTGCTAGCATTTCACACGCAGTGCAGTTCACCAACCCTGGTGCACTAGTCTTCAGGCACATATACTACCTTACTAAATTTTCGATAGATGTAAAATGTCATGCGCATTCCTGGCCTAGAGAAGCTCCAAAACATTTGATACAATTCCTTGGCCTTGATTTCAGGGATCGAATAGTAGAAAGTTACTTTAATCTGTTTTAGCACTGTCGCCCAACTGAATAACCGCTTTACAAAAGCAACTTCATGTTCAGATCCTCTCAGGTGACGGATTTCAACTTCTTCAAGATGATTCAATGAGAGTCCCTCAGTTTCCCACTCTGCTGGCTGATGACAGATACAACCTGATGGGCATACAGTTTGCGCCTGACACAAGGAGTATATCAACTTAATAAGATTAATTGATCATGACTGACAAAAACAGAGAAATATTAATTTGACAGATTCCTTGATACTTTTGAGATATGTCAATATATCATCAACTAGGGCATATTTTCTCTTATAAAATCACAATATTCCCACAAACCACCATAACATGCAATCAGTAGTCCAAATTCAAGAAAATTTTGAGTTAACCTTAGGGCATACGTTGTCAATGGAAGTAAGGAAAGATTATTTTTTAAAGAAAAAATATTCCTAAACTTCTAAAGAAACGACTAATTCAACTTTGTCCACTGCCATATTATTATCTCTCAACTATTTATACTACCAAAACTGAACTGTCAAACTGCCATTCAACAACACAGTCAAATTTCTGACACTGCCACATACTTCAAACAGGCTGACAACAACTAAAATAACAACTATTTACATTCCAAATGGTATGTCACTCAGTTAAAATTATAGATTAATTTTTAATTCTTAGGAGATAAATGGGCCACATAGTTACCACAGATACACCTTAGCATGGCAAAAAAAAGAAAAAGAAGGGGAAATGCAAAAGCCCCAAACGCCACTTCTTTTTTGTGACTAGAAGGAATATTAGATAAACAAGGGATAGCTTATGCCCCGTTGAAAAGGACAGCTTTACCTCCAAGCCAGTAGGAGCAGCAAATAGCAGCGTCAGTCTTCTTATACCAGTACACAGTCTGAGAGCATGGAATGAGCTGGCCCCAAAGGCATGTCCATTTGCAATCACATCCAGACACAAAAATGTAATGTCAGGGAGCACCATCATGTCCTCCATCAAGTATTGGTAGTTCTCTATCTCCTGCACGTCCATAGACAGTACAAGCATAAGTCATATACGAAAGTTAAAAAGAGAAAGAAACATATCACTACTTCAAGTGATTGTCGCAGGCTGCCTATTGTTGTGAGCAAGCAGAAAATTGTTGTTGTCAGCTATCAAGCTCACTTTGGGTTTCTTATACAAAACCTAGCGAATTCTACAGTGTGGTAGCCTAGGTCCTAGGACCATTCTTGGTGGGCATGTCACAGAAAAATGGACGGATCTTGCTATCCAATTTTAAACTGTACCCAGGTAATCAAAGATGTTACAATGACATATCAGTATGATACTACGATGGCATAATTTCAGATAAGAGAATAAGTAATCTCACCCGCATATATGCCAGTGTGAGAAAAAGGGTTTCAATGGCCTCAAAGCGCTGCAAGAGCGTTAAACAAGAGTGGTTGTGACTAAGGCCATCTTGTCCATATACAAGATAAAAGCTGGTGCCCAGCCATCGGAGATGTGCCATCTTGCCAAGATGGACGGAGCTTGGATCATACGCAATCTTTCCACTCGAGGCTCACCAGCTGAGGGGCTGAGATGTTTGCAACAGGTTGAGTGTCATCGTTGCGAAAGCAGTATATCACAGTTAGCTCCGTGAGCGCCGGCGCCACAACAGTGACCTGCCACAACCCGCGCAGGTTCCTGAGCTCCATTTGCAGCAGCGACACCGAGTTGATGGTGAGATCGCCCAGTCCACGGGAGTCGTCGACGGTGAGCCTCTGCAGGCACGGGCACCGTGGCGAGGACATGGCGTCGCCGAGCGCGCACGGGCCGTGGAACCGGACGCAGCTCAGGTAGATCCCTGTGAGCCGGGCGAAGACGCCGGTGGGTGGCATGGCGATGGCGAGGCCGTGGAACCCCAGGATGAGGGAGATCGAGGTGGCCTTCTCGAAGCAGGGGAGCTCAAAGGCGCCTCTTTGCGCGGCCTCCCCCTCCTCCTCCCCGGCGTCTTTCCCCGGATCAAAGGTGAGAAGGGTTAGGTCGCCGGAGACGCGGCGCGCGGCGGCGGGTAGCCAGATCGCCAGGGATTCGGGGGTGGCGCCCCCGGCCCCGACGAGGAGGTCGCGGAGGGGTACCTCGTGGGTGTCGAGGGTGTCGCGGAAGCGGTGGGGCTCGGGGGCGAGGGGGAAGCAGAGCTTCGGGAGGAGAGCCCAGACGCGGCGCCAGCGGCGGGAGAGGACGCTGGTTCGGGCGGCGACGGTGGTGTCGAGGCGGAGGAGGATGAGGACGAGGACGTCGTCGGGGAGCGCGCTGAGGCAGTCCTCGCCGCCGCAGGCATCGCCGGAGGAGAGCTTCGCACGCTTGGGGGCGCCCTCGCTGTCTCCGCCGCTCAGCTCCATCGAGATTCGAGAGTGGGGAACGGAATGGAATTTTTAGCATTTCGCTGTAGAATTTGGGAAAAATTTCAGAATTTGCGACTGATTTGGCGTGGCTCACAAATTTTTTCGTGCGCCAGCTGGTATTCCCTTTTTAATCCTTTCTTCTTTGGAAAACTCCAAATCACCTCTAAACTTTGCTTTGGATCATCAAATTTCACCTTAACTAAGAAATCATCAATACCGAACTTCTAATCCTTCATCCTTGTATTTAACATCCTAATAAGGATTGCTAAGTGGATTTAATGACATTGTATTTAACATCCTAATAAGGATTGCTAAGTGGATTTAATGACATGATGTATGAAATTGGAAACCTTGACCACATCCCAGCCTCTCGAAGATGCTATTACTAGCGGAGAAGGGCTGTGGTATTGACAAAGTGACCCATAATACCATAACTATGGCGAATTTTGGTCCACATGAAAAATATTTTCTTTTAGAAAAATATAAGAATGGCACATTACATTCTAGGCGCGGAGTGGAGAGCTGTGAAAGGTGTACAACCTGATGGTGAATCACGGATTTAATGGTAAGTTCTGAAATTCTCTTGGAGATCAAAATGCTTTTTCACTAAGGCCCCGTTTGGGTCCTTTCATTTTGAAGAAATTGGAATCTATTTAATGGAGTAGGCTAATTTATGTTGGAATGTGGCATTCCACAACTTTCCAAAGTTTAGATATAAGCCTATCTTAAATTCATGGGGTGGGAGATGGAAATTGATTCTATAGATTATGGTTATTAGAATGGAATTCAATTCTTATAGCACGCTCTTGGACTCGCTTCTCTATAGTAGAAATGCAGCATATAAGTATCTCTCCCATATCACCAACTATAATATACAACTATATTCCACATACAATTATATTAGCTTAATTAATTTGTATCTAAATTATAATTATTAGAATGGAATTCAATTCCAATGATCCAAACGGGGCCTAAGAATTATCGGAAGTTCAAAATATGGATTTGAATCAACACTTCTGTAATATGACACATAGCACATAAGAGAAGATGGATATGCACAACCAGGGTTTTGTAATATGGCATCACATGAAGATTTATGGTAAGGGGCAAATGAATTCGCAGTGATCCATAAATGAGAAATATGATGCCATTTCTCTTCAAAAAATATTTGATTGCACGAGCTATCCTGGAGGCAATCCGTACAACATGCTCTATTTGAAAAATCTTGATTACAATTGAAAAATTGAATAAAATGCTTATTATGGATGGGCAACAAGAAACAGTATTTCCAGTCTTAGTATCTGAACATTGCAATCTTTTACACATCAAGGTTTGTCAAAAGAACACTTAAAAGTTCCATGTGTAAGAAACACAACATTAATAAGAATAAACCATAAGGTAAATGGATTCCACATTTTTCAATGAGCTGCGTGCTAGCATTTTCATGTTGTCATGCACTGCAGCAGGCATCAAAATAGAAATTACAAAATTCTGATACACATATAACTTCATGCATGGTTCATATTCTACTACTAGAAGTCTTCGTGTGCATATAACACGTACATTCTTGTGGTTACGATGCATCATTCTCCATGCATATTCCTGGCCTTGCTTTCAGTGTGGTTGATGACTCTGAAGTTTATCACCTTGTTCACTGCTGTTGCCCGATCAAATAGTCGCTTCACAAAAGAAACTTCATGTTCAGATCCTGTCAACTCATGGATTTCAATTTCTTGAAGGTTACTCAGTTTTTCAGTGTGATTGTTGATCACAAACACAACCTGAAGGCCGTGGTAGCTTAATTAATGAAATTCTGTTGGACGAACACCTGACAGCAACAATCAATAGTAGTAACTATAAGTAATCAGAAAGTCAACGTGCTACCGCCTACACAGTACACAAAGCTCTATCAAAGTTCCATTTGTCAAGAGCTTCCCTTTGTGGTCTCAATTTGAAGAAATGAGTCTGTTCAAGGAAGATATATCATTTACCATGTTCTTGTGCGCTGTTTAGGAGTTTATGTGCTTCCTTCACAAGAGAAGCAAAGAGCATGCAGCCATCAACCTCCGACATGATTTCCAAAGCCTCGGTCAGTTCTTCCTTGAAGTTATGTTCATTGAAATCTTGGACGAAGCTGGGCTTGGCTTGAACCATAGCTATCACCACCTGGCAGGTAAGCTTCGCTACTCTCAAACACTCAGCCGTGCATTGCTTGTTTACTTTCAGTACCTGCGCGAGCTTCTTCACCAGTGCTGCATCTTCATGGATGGCACGAACAAAATCTTCTCTACTGATAATGTGTTCATTGCATATCACCACGACGAGGGATAACATGGCTGCCAACAAATTTCTTTCATCAGATTGCCTTTCATTGTTTGCACCTATGGTTGCACCTGTAGCTGTTATGTGATCGAACACCTGCAACAACATATATAGAGGATCGGCAAGTTATAATTGTATCATGCATGATACAGATTGATGTAATTCATCTCTAGCCACCATTTTTATCTGTATGTAAATTATCGAAAGGAGTTAACGAATTACTCGTTACCTTGGTCAATAGGTTGATCTCTTCTTGCTTGGAAAGTATACCAGCAACATTATTAGCATCTCTTGCAGCGCGAACGGGAAGCAATCTGGCGAGTGCTTCCCCTGCTTTTCCCCTCAGTCTGGTGTCTTTCTCTCTGTCTGCTTCTCCCACCACAGCATTGCCATCCTTCTCCTCAAGGAAGATGCGTTGCAGGGTCTTGAAAAGCTTGTCGAGCATGCATTCAGACTCACCAAAAGCTGGTTTTGTGAAAGAACCATCAAAGGCTAACTCTGCCAGGACCTCCAGGACTTGTTCATGCAGTTCTTGGGCACCTTCACTGTCAGTCTCCAAAATAGCCACCAGATTGCTGACAGCTTCCTTGTTACCTGCCATCTCCTGGCGCAGCCTTGTGGCGCCATCACCAGGACTGGTAAGTAGCCTGTTCACCACTGTGAGTGACCTGCTTAGCATTTCAACCATTGTGTTGTCTCGCGTATTGCTGAGGAAGTTATGGCTGCTCACTGTTGATGTGATCTTAGAGAGCAGCCTTGGGTGTTTGGTTATCTCTGTACAGTTTTCTTCATCTTGTGTCAGCCTCTCAAGGATCTGCAGGCCTTGAGAAATCAGCAGTGGTGATGTGATCTTAGAGAGCAGCCTTGGGTGTTTGCTTATCTCTGCACAGTTCTCTTCGTCCTGTGTGAGCCCCTCGAGAATCAGCAGGCCTTGAGAAACCAGTTCTTTGGGTCCTCCAGATTCATATTCAGTTTGGTCCTTGATCTGCAGTACTGTGTCAGCACCATTTTGGTCCTCTGGCTCCTCCGACGGATCGGTAGCTTGTGGCTCACAAGATTGCGTATTACAGCTTTCAAGTAGGGAACAGATGCATTGCAGTGTACCCGGGAAGTGAGCTATATTGAGGTCACTGGCAAGGTGTGCTACAATCCTTGCGGCACGCTCTCTGTTCTCGACGTTATCAGCTGTACCTCTCCGACCAATCATGCCGATCAGATTCTGGATACAGCTCCTGGAAGATAGCAGCTCCTGTCTTACAGACTTATCCTTACTGAACAACTGGTCTAACACCCTTGCTCCCCATAGATGGTCATCCCCAGATGCAGACTCGAGCTTCTCTACACCGTATGCGATCAAGTTCCAATTGCCAGGCAGCTCCCCGTCCTTCCTGAACTTCCTAGCTGTTTCTGAAGCGTAGCGCCAAACGATTCCTTTACGCCTTTCTTCAAGCCCACAGTGTTTTTCCGTTCGTGATTTCAATATATTCTCCACCAAGTCAATGGCTATGCAGTAGAAGGCGAACAAACTCTGGAACAGAATTAGGACATAGAAGATGTCCAGTGCGGCGTTCAGTTTTGATCTGTTGCCAATATCTCCACCCGCATCGCCATAATGTCGTCGTACAAGACGCCACATTGCGATCCCCAGGTTCACAAATGGCGAAACAAGATAGAGCAGGATAAAACACACGATAAAAATCCACTTCAGTACTTGCACCACACGCAGCACGATTACAACCTTGTGCGCCTCGAACCATTTCTGTTGCCGGAGAGTATCAATGATTTCATCCTCTTCCATATAAATCCCTTTACGGAGCTCGTTGTTAGTAATTTCCGCCATCCTGCGTAATATGTTGGGTTAGTGAGGGAAAAGCTAAGGTTGTCTTTGTCTATAATATGACCATTAAAATTCAGGATATTGTATGTGTCACACAGAATTGGGACTGAGCTGCTTGCGGCAGCCACTCCACGGCTAATTACAAGACATTTTTTTCTCTCTCTAGGAGTTGGAAGAGGTAGACACTCTAGCGGGAGAGCCACAACATAGTTCAAGAACAAATCACTATGCATTTTGCAAGTCTCTCATCGATCAGTCAACCGAGGGGCCATTAGAGTGAAAATTTGACATTAACGGCGACTCAAGTTTTGACGGACGCAACGGCAATTAATGGCAGGCATACATAGAAGGAAAGCTAATGTATTACCTGCATGCCATGAGGAAGCTGAGTGCAGTGAGGACCCAGAACTCCTTGAGCAGGAGATCGTCGATGAAGCCTCCGAGGAGCACGACGGTGGACCACAGCAACGCCAGGAATCCCAGAGCGCTTGCAATGTTCCCGTTGGCGGCCAGAAGCCTCACGTAGCGATTGATCATCAGCACCTCCGGCCTTCCGACGTCCTCTTCCATGGTTCCTTAATTTTTGTGAAAACTCTGAAAGAAATTAAACGAACGTTTGCAATAATGGAGGAGGCCGATGTCTGGTTTGCCTTTGGCAATGGGATTTGCCTGCGTGTGGTCACTGCTCATGCTGCCCGAGTAATGGGTAGCTTGACCGCTCCATTTCTGGGTCGCGTTAGTTCAGCAGATGCTGTCACAACATGCACGTACATGTCAGCACATGGAGAGTAAGTGGCAATAGCTTCCACTCAAATTAATAAGTTTTGGATGCAATAATCTGCCATCATTTATGTTATCAGTACGAAACTTCTAGCATTTCCGCATACTCCTTCCATCTCACAAATACTGTTCGTTTAGAAAATTCTAGACAAAATTATGCAGGCACGCTTGCAGTAATGTCAGACCATTAGCCTTCATTTATGTTAAAATTAAACATGCTTGCATGCACGCTTTCATTAATGTCAGACCAAATTATGTCAGACCTAGGTTGTTTAGTTTTTTTAAAACAAAACGGCAGAGGATACGGTTGTTTGTTTAGCGAGTAATAGAATTTATATGTCCAAGAGCCGCTCCCTGCTGCTTTCTTGGTGCACTAAACGCACTAATATAAAAACGTGGTCCATGAATGTGAAAAATTATCCTAATTCATTCAAATAATTAAATTCCTCCATTTGATAGTCTTATTTTCCAATCTTATTTTCCAATTAAGTGAGACCCAAAGGATTGTTTAAATCATATATTTTATTGGTAGGCATTGGTTACGAGGAACAGCTGTACCATTGTAAGAATCCTCAAATTAAAACAACTTAGATTTTGAATGGTACCCTAAAAATGTTGACAAGAAATTGATGATTCAGTTCGTGAAAGAACTTCATACATTCTTAACATGGTTTGGCACTACATATGCTAGAGCTAAAGGCTAACCTCAAACTGTACACGTTAACCTATACAAGGATTTTATTTTTGGTACACGTGAAAATGAAAGCTAATGTAGTGCCTGAATGACATGAGGAAGCTAATGTAGTACCTGAATGACATGAGGAAGCTGAGTGCAGTGAGGACCCAGAACTCCTTGAGCAGGAGATCGTCGATGAAGCCTCCGAGGAGCACGACGGTGGACCACAGCAACGCCAGGAATCCCAGAGCGCTTACAATGTTCCCCGTGGCGGTCCAAAGCCTCACGTAGCGATTGATCATCAGCACCTCCGGCCTTCCAACGTCCTCTTCCATGGTTCCTTAAATTTTGTCAAAACTCTGAAAGAAATTAAACGAACGTTTGCAATAATGGAGGAGGCCGATGTCTGGTTCGCCTTTTGCCAGCGTGTGGTCACTGCTCATGCTGCCCGAGTAATGGGTAGCTTGACCGCTCCATTTCTGGGTCGCGTTAATTAGTTCAGCAGATGCTGTCAGCCTGTCACAACATGCACGTACATGTCAGGACATGAAGAGGGAGCGCAAGTGGCAATAGCTTCCGATACCCGGGTTAAACTTCAGTCCTATCACATCGTCCTATCACATCGGATGTTCGGATGTTAATTAGAAGGACTAAATATAAGCTAATTATAAAACTAATTGCAGAACCCGGCCCTAGGCTAATTCGTGAGATGAATCTATTAAGCCTAATTAATCCATGATTAGCAATGGTTACTTTAGCACCACATTGTCAAATCATGGACTGATTAGGTTTAATAGATTCGTCTCACGAATTAGCCTCCATCTGTGTAATTAGTTTTGTAATTAGACTATGTTTGATACTCCTAATTAGTATCAAACATCTGATATGACAGGGGCTTAGCCCCTGTACTTGGCCCGTTTGTTTCCCAGGGGCTAAACCTTAGCCCGGTCACATCGAATTTGGATACTAATTAGGAGTATTAAATATAGGCTAATTACAAAACTAATTACATAGATGGAGGCTAATTCGCGAGATGAATCTATTAAGCCTAATTAATCCATAATTTGATAACGTGGTGCTACAGTACCCATTTGCTAATGATAGATTAATTAGGCTTAATAGATTCGTCTTGCGAATTAGCCTTGGGCTTCTGCAATTAGTTTTATAATTAGCTCATGTTTAGTCCTTCTAATTAGCATTCGAACATTCGATGTGACAAGGGCTAAACTTTAGCCCAAGGATCCAAACCCAGGTAATGGATGCAATAATTCGCCATCCCAAATTAAAGCTGTCAAGAATTACTTCTGTCACCTCCAAAATATTTGCAAATTATATGCTCTCAGGACAATTTTAATGTCAAGTTTCATTTTGTTAGTTGTTTCCGAGGGTGCCACGTCATCGGTACGAAACTTCTACCATTTCCGCATACTCCCTCCGTCTCACAAAGGTTTAGAAATTTTAGACAAGATAGTAGCAATTCTAAAAGTTCAAAATACCCTTAATAACTCTTCTTAATCGGATGGATTATCGAGTAGAATTAATTATGCATACACGCTTGCAGTAATGTCGGACCTATTAACCTTTCTTATTTAGTGAGTCTGGCTCGGACATCGATGGTATGAGTAGATCGATTCGTTAACTGGGCTAGAAGGTATTACGAGGGTCTTTGTTGGATGGTCTGAAAGTTATATAAACAATCTTTGTGGGACAGGTTTTGGAAGCTATACGAACAGTCTTTGTGAGACGAAGGGAGTAGTTCATTTTACGAGTGGATAATGGTCAATGGTTTTTAATATATTTGGATAACTAGTCAACATTACTGTAGGGAAATACATTGCTGGTGATTTGATAAAATTGTTAGGAAATATGAAAATTGTACAAGAAAATTGTGGGCCACTAAAAGAAAATATAATAGACACCATACAAGGCCACTAAAAGAAAATATAATAAACACCATACAAAACTACTGTTGGAAAGATATCATATCTTGTAGCGCATCTAGTGTGTCATGATGATTTGTTAAATCGCTCTCAATAATGCAAGTTTCAATTTGTTTTTTCGTAGGTGGCCATAGTATTTAATTCATGTTGGAATCGTTTGATTGGACATATGATATGATGAAATAAACTCTAGTCCTTCATGGATATTTCAAAGAGTTTCATTGTATTGGAAATCGTGTGAACCAAATTTCATACGGATGAAATTCATTTCCGCTGTCTCTATAATTTCAACGCTATGTTATCGTATTTGCTTATGTAGAATCTCATTTGTAAAGAACGAAACTTCCATCGGGAATGGTCTCGCATCGATGTGTTTCCTCTAAAGTTGTGCCAGTATCTATGTCCCCATTTGCAAGAATTGAAAGCTAGAATTAGCCTCCAGGTCGGTCAACGGAGCATACAATTAACATTAAAGGAAGAGACCAGTTTATGCTTAGAGTACAACACTACAGTACAACGTACAGTAGCTAAATCCCCACCTAGCATAGAATCCTGCAAAGCTTGAAAGGGGCACACTTAATTTGATTGGTAGCAACCTACACGCAAACTGCCATAGAATGGCGGCCAACTCCATCACAGGGGTCGTTCTCCTCAACCAAAAGCAACAAATGAAGGCGGGTCCTGCGACCAAATGAAGGCGGGCCCTACGACCAAAGCTAGTCAATCGCGGTAGTCGTCTTGCTTGTACAGTTATATTAATGACCAAGCCACGGAGAGTTAGACTTGGCATGCCACAACTGATCATCTCAGTAGTATGCCTTCATTGTGCCCCCGGTGATGCACGCATTAGGTGGATCATTCTGCACCACATGTTCAAACAAGCGCCACTTGCTCCCATTAAACAGTTAAAAAATATATTAAAAAGTACAATAAGCATGACACGCATGAAAAAATACAATAACCGTTACACGCATGAAAATATATGAAAAAGTACAATAAAGTATGACACGCCGGATTCGGTCCTAACAGCCACATCTCCACAGCCCAAGTGCTGAGGCTAAGGCCGCGCGCCTCTCCCTAGCAGTTGGCCGTGCTCCAAGCCCGCCGTCCCCGCCACCTCCTTCAAGGTCGAGATCGGATTTGGAGTGAGCGCCGCTGGATGGGCACCGGCAGCGCCAGATGCGGTGGATGTGTCGCCGGATCTCGAGGGAGAGAGAATGGATGGGTGAGAGGAGAGAGAGGGGCTTCAAATGGATTTGAATCGGCAAGAGGGACGGTGCGTTTTTTTTATAACTGTATCGCATATGTACCTGTACAGTAGACTCCCACCGTACATGTATACCGACAGGACATAATCAAGAGCTACTGCACACGGTCCGAATCTCAAAACTGGACTGACACATGTTTTTTTTGATGAAACAGGGGGAGCTCCCCTGCTGGTTATATATATAAAAATTAGGACAAACAAGTACAAAAAGTAGGGTTCAAGAACAAAAAAAGAAAGGAAGAAAATCATGAAGATTACAAAGTTTGCTCTAGCTATGTAGTCATGATAGGTTTCCACAGTTTCTTAACTCGATGGATAACTTGAGAGAACACCACTCTAAAGAAGGATAATGTCTCTTGGACCGAGGGGTTAATGCCTTTAAAGATCAAGTCATTCCTGGCCATCCAAATAGCCCAGCATATTATGATTATAACTTCCATAAAGAAAGGTACTTGTAGTTGATTCTTGAAGCTGTGCAGAATTATATATGGGTCATCATGCAGGTTTGGAAATAGTCCTAGGTGAATCCAGCATTCTTGTGCAAATGAGCATCCCAACATAAGGTGAAAAAGGGTTTCTTCTGTTCCTTGCTGGCACAAAACACATTCATATGAAGGCAAGACCATGTGTTTCCTCCTAAGCATATTTCTTGTGCTAAGTCTATCCTTCAAAACTAGCCTATGTTTGTTTTGACATCTTGATTTCTACAACCATTGAAAAACTGGGTGAATTTGCCTGTGGCCAGTGAGCTGTCAATATGCCTTTGATGACGAAAACATGGGGCTTCCCCAAATATAAGTCCAAATGTCTGAGTTACTGGTCAAAGTGAGCCTTTCTAGGCTGGCAGCCAGCTGTAGAAGTTGATCCAAAGCCTGAGAGGAAATTGGCAGGTGAAATAACTGCTGAATATCTACGATTTCCTGGGCTTTCTGTATTGATATTTCTATCCTTTCGGTGAAAGACATGAGCTGAGGATAAATTTGAGCAGGTACAGAATCATTCCACATATCAAACTAAAGAGCACATGTTCTGCCATTATTAAATGTGACAGTTGCTAAACCTTTGACCTTATCCATCAACTTTAGTATATCTCTCCACCAGAAGGAGCCTATTTTAGTAGTACCTGGCAGCTTACCATTAGGATAATATTTCTCCCAAATCAACTGTACCCAGGGAATATCAACTCTGTTGAAGAATTTATGAAGGTATTTGAGTAATAAAGCTTCATTAGGGTGTGAATGTTAAGGACTCCCAAACCCCCCTCTTTTTTAGGCAGGCAGACCATTTCCCATGCTGCTTTTGGTGCCTTCTTATTGTTGATGTCTGATCTTCTCCATAGACAATGCTTTCTGTATTTGTCAATCAAGAGCTACTGCACACGGTCCGAATCTCAAAACTGGACTGACACATGTTTCAACGTACAGAATACATTCTGTCATGATATTAGGAAGTATAGAATCTTAGTCCTCGAGTAACCTTGTGTTTTTGCCCACACGCTGCTGAAAAAAATAAATGTTTACCAACTGGGATAAAAGCACCATCCTTTTGTCCCGGTTGGAGGTACCAACCGGGACAAAATGTTTACTCCCGGTTGGAATCACCAACCGGGACAAAAGGACGGTGTTTTAGTCCCGGTTGGAGCCACCAACCGGGAGTAAACTCCAACCGGGACAAAAGAGCCATACTTTTATTCCAGTTGGATTTACCAACCGGGATAAAATCTTTTCCCCTTAAAGCTGCAGAATAGAGGCCTTTCTTCCTCCTCCACTCGTCCAGCCCGAGCCACTTCACTCCACAAAGACAGAGAAGCTCATCCTCTCCATGGCGCTGAAGCAAGCCTAGGGGAGGTGCTGCTGAATATTTTTTCCTTATTTCCGTGGGGACTTCACTCATCCAAAGTGTTGTGAAGGTTAGCTACTTCATTATTTGTTTATTTATTGTTGTTATGCTTTGTTTTATACTTTAGAGGAGGGGGAGAAAAATGAGTTTGATTGTTAGAAAGAGGGAGAATGGAGAGGATTTGTATTTATACATGTTTTTGAGCTACAATGTGATGGATAGTTTGAATGTGAGGGAGAATGGAGAGTAAATGTGAGGTAGAATGGAGAGGATTTCAAATTTATGTATTAGGAAAAAATTAGAGTAAATGTGTTTTTAATATTTAGAAATTAGCCATAAAATTAAGGTAAATAAATTGTAGGTGTAATTTCATAGTTTAGTACTTTTCAAATAGAGGTACGTAATTAGTTCTAAATAAATTATGTGGGAAATATATAATTTTTTAATAGTTTAGTTATTTGCAAATATGAGCTAAATAAATTGTGGTACATAAAGATAGCTATTGCTGCTGGAGGTAGTGGCGATGGTGGGGGAGATTGTCGTTCCTCTCGTGGCAAGGGGAAAACAATAGTTGGCTCTCACAATAAGCCGAAGAAAATGAGCATATTGGAGAAAGAAATGCTTCGTTATTTGCGAAGATGTCATGAAGATGCTGTTGCGGCAGGTCAGGAGCCTCCTTTTGATGGTCGTTATGCTCCACCGCTGGTCCCTAGAATCTAGCAAATTCTGAAAGGGCCACACTTTGACGGTAGCGACTCGCACGCAACTGCATCACACAAGTCGTTCTCCTCGATCAAAAGCAACAAGTCAAGGCGGGCCCTCCGATCAAAGCTAGTAGATAGCGGTAGTCATCTTGCTTGTCTGGCTTGCTTGCACACAGTTGCACTGATGACCGAGCGATGGATGGAGAGATTTTTCGTCTCGGTAGTATGCCTTCGTTGCGCCCGTTCCTCTCGTGTGGCTAGACTGCATCCTCACGGGCCTGCGGACCAGGAGCGCCCTGCATCTCCTTGTGCCGCCAGAGAGTTAACGCCGCTCTTCTCGCGCCGTATTGTGGCGGAACCGCCTAAATTAACTTGGCTAAAGCACACTTAAGTCGCCTAAATGCGATCATGTACTTTAAACAAGTCAACTTGGTCGTCCGTCGGATTTCCTCCGATAAAACCACGTAACGCAGGATCGAGAAAGCAAAACTCACACGATGGTGAGTGGTTACAGAGATTACAACAGTCCATCCAGATTAAACAAAGTGCATCGATTTATTACAACATAAAGTTCAGAAATTCAAACATAGTTTGTAGAGTGTTCAAGCAGCGGAAATAAAATGAACGGAAACTAAACGTCGATGCACGATATCATGAAGAAGCCGATCATGACATCACTGACCCCTGTCCTCGCCGTCCGAGGAGGGATCCCACTTGACCGTCCAACCCGGAGGGAGCTGGGTAGACCAAGCAGAACTAGCAGCGAACTCAGAAACATCATCCTCACCTGAAAAGAGGTGCCACAAACAAGGCTGAGCAACTATGCTCAACAAGACTTAACCGACCTGTGGTACTAATCCACTAACACTACATGTAAGCTTTTTGGCTCTGGGTTTTGTTTTGCCAAAAGCGACTAGTGTAGGTCCTTACTTTCAACATTTTAGCCACCAGTTCTACTGTTGTTTATCATTCTAAGTTAGCAACTATACTAAACAAGCATAGTTTTCCAAGCAATTAATAACAAGTAACAATATTATATCATCATCATCTTTCATTCTTACTCAGTGTAGCATAGCGATCAAGTAGTCCCACACTGTGAGAGGCAGACGAATCGATTCGAATTTATTAACCATGCATGGCGAACCTAATCCCACGACATCCGCGCACCACGAAGGGTCGCTTCACTTGTCAGCCGTCCCCATCGATCCCTAGGTACGTGTCAGGTCCAAACTTCCTTTGGCATGCAATGCTCCACAGTCCCGGTCTCTACCGTACTATGACCGCCATTGCACCCACATGATGCACCATGGGAACGACGTTCCAAGGACAGCAGGGGTATAAGCCACGTCCCAGTTCAATCAGGTACTAGGCTTCCCCACCTATACTAGGTATGAGATTAGTACTTTCAAACACTTGATCACGAACACCATCACCTTTCGACCTTAGTCCAATTTCAAGTAGACAGACGGGGCAAACCACCGAGTACCAACATAAGCCCAGCCCCGTCCATCATCCTTATAGTTGCAACGAAAAGAAAATCATTCAACTCCTATAACTCGCGAGTGACAGGAAATCACTCGACTTTTACCGAGTCCTATTTAGCATTGCAACTACTCGACTTCTTATACTAGTGTTCAGATCAAGGGGCACTATATTCATGCATCTATGGTTTCAATCAATTCCTATAAACGTAAATGCATAATCAAAACAACCAATATATTGCAAGTATTTAAACATAGGAATTTATGATCCGGGGCTTGCCTTCACACTCGGAGTTACCGAACTGGTCCTTGGCTTGCTCTGGCACGGGCTCGACTTCGGCGTGGTGTAGATCCGCTACAGCTTCCTCTTCGAGCGTCGGGTGCAGCTCGTATGTACCGTCGGCGATGTTAACTTCTACATGAAATGCAGGTGCAAATGATTCAACATGCAAAACCAAGAGTCTGAAAGGCATTTCATATATTATTCCTTTTTATCTTTCTCTAAAAAGGAAAGAGGTTTTCATTAACTTTCAAACCAAGTCTCATAATTTTCCTGTGAACTACACCTCATTCCTGAATTATTCCAAGTGGTTTCATATTTTTATCATCTCTGGATTTATCATTATGCAAAAAGAAAAATCTACCCGTAGATTTCAATTAATAAACTAAAACAGTAACTTAAATGTCTAAGCTAGGCTCTAAACCATTTTTCTAAGCTTTTATTCTCTGAAACAAACACTTGAGAGTTGGATTTACCTTTTTAGCATTTTTCTGTGATTTGCTATGATTTAAACTAGCTTAAACAAGGATTAAATCATATAACATTAATTCTAACAGAGACATGTGTAAACTTATTTTTATATGAAACTAAACAGAATATTGAGTCTAACAAAATTTATCTTGCATTTTTAGCATTTTTCTACACTTTTCTATGCCTTTTTAAACTTTCAGCCTTTTTAGATCCAGGAAAAAAAAAGAAAACCGAGGCAATCTTCCAATCTAGCCCTCCAGTCTATGGGTTAAATGCGTAGAGGCCCCTGGATCTTGCGCCTACACCCCTGGACAAAAACCCACCTCAAACATAAATCCCACGATTTTCCCCATAACCCCCTGACTTTCTTTTCCACTCGCAACTAGACCCCTGGCCTTCTTCTTCCTCTGGAACAGAACGCACAGCACAGCAAAACAGACACGCTTGGCCGGCGTTCGGGATTGGGCCAGCGGCGGTAGGGGGAGGGCAGCGGGGCGGCTTGGGGGCGAGGAGGGGCTGCGAAGCAGGGCCAACGGCTCCCAGAAGCAGGTCCAGAGACGCGGATCGCGGCGGCGCAGAAGGGGCTCCGCGGGCGGCGAGGAACGCCGTCGACATGAGCGGGAACGAGCGCGGAAAGTTGACCCCAGAGGAAATCGAGCGCGAGCATGATGATCAGTGTCTTACCGTGGTTCCGTTTGAGTGGTTGGTTGACGACGAGGATGACTGGAAGATGGTGTTCCGCGGTGAGGCAGTGGGGGTGGCGGGTGGAGTTCCTGGAGTTGGGGAAAGTGGGATTCCGGGCGATGGGGTGGAAGGCAGGCGACGAGGAGTGTCCGAGGGTGTGGCTGAGGAAGTGGAGGAGCCTTAGGCGTGGGCTATTAGACAGAGGCGGAGGGAGCTGGCCAGATTTCGTCAGGGAACGGGAACCTCTCGAGCTGCCGGTTTGGGGCAAGAACTTTCTGTTGGAGGGCACGGGGGCTTGGAAAGGAGGCAGGAGACTTGAGGAGGGTGGTTTGGAGGATGGGGCGCTAGTACGCTGCTGCGGGGTGGACCGGCCACGGCGGGCACCATTGGCGGATAGGGGAGGCGACTTGGCGGGCGTGCTTGCAGGCGGGCGCCGCAAGCGAAGCAGGCGTGCACGGGTGAACGGCTCCATTAGGGCGCTGCAGGCGAGGCCGAGGAGCTGTGGCGTCTTGTCTCGGGCGTGCGTTGGCGGGCACGGCGGCGGTGGCGTGCCAGAGCGTCGCAGGGCGCGTGCGGATAGAGCAGCGGCAGGGGGCAACTCGACGGGGCAGCGACGAGGAGCACGTGCCACGGGGCGGCCGGTGAGGGGAGCGCGGCGCACGCGTGCTCGGCGTGAGCTCTGGTGCGGGATTTGCGGGATCGGACGATAGGGCAATCTTCGAGCGCGATCTTCTCCAGATTTTTGAACTGCACAACCCCTACTCCCTTTACAAAAGTTGTAGGCCTAGGATCTAAGTTCAATTCTTGTAATTGTCTTGATTTCAAATTCGAAGCTGAATTGAAGATAAAACGCTTCAAAGTTTGGCAAAATCCGAAACTTTCAGACTTGAACACTTCAGCCATTTTTGACAGTGTTGACCATTTTAGCTGCGTTTGACCTCGTTTTTGAAAACCTTCTGTGCAGATTTTGGCCTATGCTCAAAAATCAAAGTTGTTAAGGACTCGTAGTACTAAAACTTTCATAAAAGGTTTGTCATGAGCATACATTCGAAAATGTGAGAAAAAGGGCTCCAAAGTTCTGACTTTATTTGATCTGCACCTTTCGGCCCAGATTTGTAATTCGATATTTTGACCCTTTTCTGATCAGTTTCAAGCAAAAAGCTAATTACAAAAGTTGTTAGAATTTGTGAGTTATACAACTCTTAGTTAGGTAGATTTTTAAGTTCTTAAGAAAAAAAATTGAGTTATGGCTTAAACACATGTTTAGCTCGTGAGGGGCAAAAGGGGTCATTTTACTTGGGTGCAAGGCTGTTCATTGGTTCCATTAAGCTCTAATGACTTCACTTAAGCTCAAAGAAGGTAAATTTTAGCTCGTTTGCTACACGTATGTCCTTGTTCCTCGAACAGGCCCCTCTGCTTCTTCCAAAATCGTCGGCCTACCCATTGCCTTCGGTTGCGGGCTCCCTTGCCTGAGAGCATGAGCCCTGCCCTCCGTCATGAGTTCTTGCGAGCGCCGGCCTTCATCGCGAGCTCTATATGCGACTGGTCCGCATATTTCCACGATCTCATAGGGACCAATGTATCGGGGAGCCAATTTTCCTTTGATCCTAAACCGTTGTACACCCTTAGTCGGTGAGACTCGGAGGTATACATGATCACCAATGTCAAACTGTAAGGACCTTCTCCTTTTGTCAAAATAGCTTTTCTGTCGTGATTGGGCGGCTTTAAGATTTGCCTGAATTATTTTAACTTGCTCTTCGGCTTCAACTACTAGATCAGGCCCGTAGGTTTGTCTTTCTCCTGCTTGTGACCAATTTAAAGGTGTTCGACACCTTCAACCATATAGGGCTTCAAATGGTGCCATTTTCAAGCTAGCTTGGTAGCTATTGTTATAGGAAAATTCTGCTAATGGCAAACATTTATCCCAATTCTTGTCATAATGTATGACGCAAGCACGTAGCATGTCTTCTAGAATTTGATTCACCCTTTCTGTTTGGCCATCAGTCTGAGGGTGATATGTTGAGCTACGGATTAGCTTAGTGCCAAGTGCGGACTGTAGTTGTTCCCAAAAGCGTGCGATGAATTGAAATCCTTGATCAGAGATGATTGTCTTCGGCACACCATGTAGGGACACAATACGGTCAAGATACAATTCTGCATATTTCCGAGCGGTGTAGGTAGTGTGAACAGGAAGGAAATGTGCCGTCTTGGTAAGACGGTCCACTATAACCCAAATAGAATCATGGCGCTGAGAAGTAACGGGTAATCCCACAATGAAATCCATGCTGATATCTTCCCATTTCCAAGATGGAATAGGTAGCGGTTGCAAGGTACCTGCTACCTTCAAGTGGCTTGCCTTGATACGTTGACACGTGTCGCATTCCGAGACATAGCGTGCAATTTCCGGTTTCATTCCACTCCACCAAAATGTTTGACGGAGGTCATGATACATCTTATTGCTGCCAGGATGAATCGAGAACTTGGAGAGATGTGCTTCATCCAGGATTTGCTTCCTAAGGTCGGGGTTAGATGGGACAACAAGTTGGTTCTCATAGTACACTATTCCCTTCTCATCTTGTCGGAAATGTTTATACCCCTCATTTCTCTGTGCAACTTTCTCCTTAATTAGCTTTATTTCCTCATCTTCTAATTGTATCAGCCCAATTTGGTCCTCTAAGGTAGATTCAATGGAAACATGACCTAAGGTGTCATGGGAAATAATTTCCAAACTAAGTTTTCCCATCTCATGACATATGGTTTCTGCGAAGTTAGTTGCTGACAAACAATTGCAATGGGCCTTGCGACTGAGAGCATCGGCAACTACATTTGCTTTGCCGGGGTGATAATGCACTTCCAGATCATAATCCTTAATTAATTCCAACCACCTTCTCTGACGCATGTTAAGATCCGCTTGAGTAAAGATATACTTGAGGCTCTTGTGATCAGTGTAGACATTGCAATGAGTGCCCATAAGATAGTGTCTCCACATCTTCAAGGCATGAATCACGGCTGCCAATTCAAGATCATGTGTTGGGTAATTCAGCTCATGTGGCCGTAACGCTCGTGAGGCATAGGCAATGGCTCGGTTGTCTTGCATGAGAACACACCCAAGTCCAGTGCCGGAGGCGTCACAATACACGTCAAACGGCTTAGTAGTGTCAGGTTGAGCTAGGACTGGGGCAGAGGTTAAAAGTCTTCTCAAGGTGTGGAAAGCTTCTTCACATTTGTCACTCCATGTGAATTTGACTCCTTTCTTCAATAACTCAGTCATAGGCTTAGCTATTTTTGAGAAATCCGGAATGAATCGCCGATAGTAGCCTGCTAGACCAAGAAAGCTTCGGATTTGATGAACCGAAGTGGGTGGCTTCCAGTCCATGACCTCTTGCACTTTGCTGGGGTCGACTGCAATGCCATCTCGAGAAATAGTGTGTCCCAAGAATTTAACATTCTCCAACCAGAACTCACACTTGGAGAACTTCGCGTACAGCTGATGATCTCTCAAGCGTTGAAGAACAATGCGAAGATGCTCGGCATGTTCCTTCTCATTCTTCGAGTACACTAGGATGTCATCAATGAATACCACGACGAATTTGTCCAGCTCGGGCATAAACACCGAATTCATGAGATACATGAAATAAGCAGGCGCATTAGTAAGCCCAAACGACATAACTAGATACTCGTAGAGTCCATACCGTGTGGAGAAAGCCGTTTTGGGAATGTCACACGGTCGGATCTTGATCTGATGATAGCCTGAACGAAGGTCTATCTTGGAGAATACTCTGGCTCCAGCTAACTGATCAAATAGGACATCAATGCGGGGCAATGGATATTTATTCTTAATCGTCACCGCATTGAGAGGGCGGTAGTCCACACACATGCGTAGACTCTCGTCCTTCTTCTTCACAAACAGTGCTGGACAGCCCCAAGGTGACGTACTTGCGCGAATGAAACCCTTTTCCAATAGTTCATGTAATTGGGTTTTCAGTTCTGCCAGCTCTGCGGGTGGCATTCGATACGGCCTCTTGGATATTGGTGCCGTGCCTGGTTGCAACTCAATAGCAAACTCGATATCCCTGTCAGGTGGCATGCCTGGCAGGTCATCCGGGAATACATCTGGATACTCACAAACAATGGGGATATCTTCCAGTTGGGCTTCAACCACAGGATAAGCACAGGAGTTTACGCACTCTCGGTGGGGTAAGTGGATAGTGGAGGTGCCATACAGTGGTGAGTCTATGTGGACAGCTCGGGCGGAGATATCTAGCATTACTCGGTGTCGAGTCATCCAATCCATACCCAAGATAATATCTATTCCCTCTAGACCGAGAATAATAAGATTTTCCTTAAAGAGGGTTCTTCCTAACTTGATAGGTACATTGAGGTTCATTTGATCTGAGGCTATTTTCCCACCCGGGGTAGAGATCATATACGACCCTTTGGTGTGACAGAACCTTAACCCACATCTAGCACCAGTTTTACTTCCGATGAAACTATGAGATGCTCCGGAATCAAATAAAATCAAAACTGGTTGATTATGAATAAGGAATGTACCCGTCATCACCGGTGCGCCTTCTGGGAGTTCTGCCACATTGGTGAAGTTTAGCCTGCCATGACGAACTTGTACTTTGGGCTTCTTTCCCTTGTTCACCATTGCATTGCTCTGGCCGGGGCGTTGATTCTTGTTTCTGGGGCAGTCCTTGGCAAAGTGTCCCATGTTGCCGCAGGTGAAGCAGCGGTTACCATTTGCAGGGCGCGGCGGCGGTGGAAGGTTGCGCTGAGGCGCCTGCGGCTGGAAACCGGGGAAACGAGGTGCTGCCGGTGGTGGAGGGCGAGCAACCCATCTCCCAGGCTGCGCGGGCCTGCGAGGTGCTGAAGGGGGAACCATCCTGAATTTCCGAGCAGGCGGGCTAGGTGATATCATGGGAGCTTTCCGCTTCAGGTCGACCTTGAGGGCCTTCATGCAGTCTTCCTGGGAAATGGCCAGATTCACCAGCTCGTTGTAGGTATCCACTTTGATGGGGTTCAGCCTTTCCTTGAGTTCGAGACTCAAGCCCCTGCGGAACCGATCCCGCTTCTTCTCATCCGTATCTGCGTGATAGCTGGCATAGCGGCAGAGGTCGTTGAAGGTCTGTGCGTAATGCAGGACGTCGCGACTTCCCTGGGTGAGAGCCAGGAACTCATTGAGCTTGCACTCCATTAGGCCCTCAGGGATATGATGGCCTCTGAAAGCGGTCTTGAACTCGTCCCAGCTGACGATGTGGTCAGCCGGCAGCATGGCGTGGTAGTGGTCCCACCAGAGGCGGGCAGAACCACGCAGCTGCTGGGCTGCAAACCGTGCCTTGTTGTCATCGGTGCAAGGCGTAGTAAGAAGCTCGAACTTGGATTCCAGAATGTGAATCCATGCATCAGCATCGAGAGGATCCTCAGTCTTGTGGAAGAGCGGGGGCTGGGTCCCTAAGAAATCCTCATAATGAGCAATCTGGGGCTGCTGATGACCCCTTCCTCCCTGAGGCTGGTGTTGCTGCCCTTGGACGATGTGTCGCAAGAGCTCTGTCTGTGCAGCCAAGATCGCCTCTAGCGAAGGCGGGGGAGGCGGTGGCGGCGGAGGTGCTCGATTATCCTCGCTACCACTTGGGATCGAGCTTAAGCGTGCAGTGCGCACCATCTGCAAGAGGGTATCTTTCCATTAGTCACATAATTCGAAAGCTTGCTTAAAAACAAGGAAAAATTATGTGCGGGATCATAAACATAAATCTTGCGGATCCTGAGAAAAACAACAATAAGATCCTTTTATTGAGTAGGTGCATATCTCTTCTTCTTTATGCACATTGTTTCTCATCTTTGGTCAGTAGTTAGCGCATTTCATATGCCACAACTTTTGTATTACGCTCGCTGACCAAAACATAAGATAAAGAGATTGAAAAGTGAGCTGAGTGAGTCGTTGTCCGGCTGTTTTTCAGCAATCTGAGCGGTGAAGTTTTGGCTTCTAACACGAGTTTAACAGATCGAAAGGAGCTGAAATTTTACGAGCGGTTAGAACACAAGTTTTTGCACAACTTTGGTATTTAAATATCAGTTCAAAAGTGAGTGGAGATAGGGTTAAAACTGAGACCAAACAACAACTATATTTCTGCCAAGTTTTCGGTTACATCGCCGGTCATGACAAAAGCATGTCCATGCATACATAACAAGTCTATGGCAGCAAGGGTACTCAACTCGAGGCTAACCTATTACATCGCCATCCAAAATATAGGTTGCCGAGGAGTAACAACAGAAGACCAACTCGCTACAACAAAAACCTAGAAGTCATCTAAGTTGCCCACGGAGGAAGCGCTGTGCGCCGGAGAAGGGGCGTCACCAACTCGGGGCGGAGACTGAACGCCCTCGAAGTCCATGCTCGAGACACCCTCGATCTCCTCGGGGTCCTCCTCCTCCTCCTCCTCCTCCATCGGGTCATTCTCCCCCTGCTGCTCCTGCGCATGGATGGCATTGAGCTCAGCGTGGTGCTCATCCAAGTGCGCATTAGCAACAGCTAGCTCCATCTCAACCTCTAGCTTCTCCTCTGCAAGCAATACCATATCGTGCTCCATATCTGTCACCTCCTCCTCTAGCTCGGTGATCCGGGTCTCCATGTCAGAGATCCGTATACCCCTCTGGATGAGCTGGTACGACTGTTCCACCAAATCTCTCTTGGTGGTATTGAGATGCTCCTGGGTGTCCACAGCTATACGAGCCAAGACAGCCATAGCTCTCCCCTGGAGCTCGACCAGTCGGTACAACGCATTCATACAACGCGTTGCGGTGGAGAGGGTGACCTGCGGGTGTGAGGTGACCAACACCTCCATGTTGTTCACCCTATCAAGCCAGTCTGCGTCCAGTCTGTCCCTAGCGGGGAACAAGCCAATCGGATCCAAAAGGACCTCGAAAGGGTGTAGTCTGCAGAACTGAGTGAGGGCCTGCAGGGCAGCGGACTCCCAAGTATCCTCGAGGGTATGACCATATGTCGAAACCTCAAGCTGGGGCCACTGTGGCTGCACTGGGGGTGGAGGTACGACCACACGCACGCTGCACCTTTGCACCCCGTGCTCCAGGTACTCGCGTCCCGCGTAAAGAGGCGGCGACTGGTACCCAAACCACCTCAAGGTGTCCCACAAGATAGCGGGAAAACCCTCGAAGTGTAGGCACGTGGAGTGGGAGGTGCCATCCGTGCCACGCATCACGTGCCCAGGAGCGGCCATCTGGAACCAAGGAGTGATAAAAGAAACGTGAGATTAAAACTCAGGATAAAAACAGATTCTGGTAGGCTAGAGAAAAAGCTCATAACTCAACAAGTACTCATCCAAAAATTCCCAAATTTTACCAACATTCCCTTCTGATAATTGGTAACAAGTTTGGTATTCATAAGTGGAGTGAAAACAGATCCTAACAGGGTGATATACTCAGATCTTTGGCAGGTGGCACATGCTGGAATTTCCAGGGACAGTGTGGCAATAAACTGAGCATAACTCCCAAACCAGAGATATAAATAAGCTGAATATTTACCACAAGGTTCTTCAAACAGTGCTCTACAGCTTTTCTTAAGCAGTGCCTAGCAGAAAATGTCCTTAAGGGAGTCGAAACAGGAAGACTATAACAGGTGCACAAACTGTATTTCCAGGAAATAAGGAGTTACAAATTTTTTGTCATTGCTCGCAAATCCTTTGGGAAAAATTACCAAATTTTACCAGTGGCATAATAAAACGTTTTTACACACTTTTCTTATATAAAGTTTCTGTAGATAACACATGGAAACAACCCAAAAGATTTTGATAAGACACCATGCTGAAAAGGGTAGCTAGAAAATCCATAACGCGGAAAAAAAAAACTTAAAACACATGAGTAAGGTCGATTTAATGGTTCGGTTTCACGTATTTTAGTTCATGATGCATGCACGACCTACATCATCCTCTCAACCAAAATAATTGCCAAAAATTGGACTTACGTGATTAGTGCCGGTGGCGAGGCAACAATTACATCGCTCCCTATAGTATCTAGTCGGGTTTCTAATATCGTTTTCCTAAACGAACGTGGTTAGTGTACCTGCAGAAAAACACAATACCACATGAACCTTTCATGCCAGCACTCACGAAAGCGTCCCCATTCATTACCATTCACTATAGAAATGGCACCCATGCGTTTAACGCTGCATGGACAGCGCAACAACCGTGGAAATAGGCCCCTTTGAATAGGACCATATAACCCTTCGCATACTCGTGATGCGGAATCATGCGCACGTATCATAAACGTGGGCGAACAACCGTGATGATAGGCTCGTTGGAATCGAACCATACCACCCTTCGCATGAATCATCATACGGAACCTTGCGCACGTATAATAAACGTGGGCGAAAACAACCGCGATGATAGGTTCTTTTGAATAGAACTTCCTACCACCTCTCGCATACTCGCGATGCGGAACTCTGCGCATGTATAATACACGTGGGCGAAAGTGCTAGAAGTTAGTAAAATAACCAATAGCTAATAGCCACCTTAAATAACCCCAAAATTCCCCTAGGGCTTCTCGTACTAAGATCATCCTTAACGATCGTACGGAATTTTCAAACTAATTTCTTGCAAGTTTTATTTTAGAAAAGGTATTTAAAGTCTGTTGTTTTCTCTGTCATGCTTTCAAGCTCTGGTACCAGCTGTGGCGGAACCGCCTAAATTAACTTGGCTAAAGCACACTTAAGTCGCCTAAACGCGATCATGTACTTTAAACAAGTCAACTTGGTCGTCCGTCGGATTTCCTCCGATAAAACCACGTAACGCAGGATCGAGAAAGCAAAACTCACACGATGGTGAGTGGTTACAGAGATTACAACAGTCCATCCAGATTAAACAAAGTGCATCGATTTATTACAACATAAAGTTCAGAAATTCAAACATAGTTTGTAGAGTGTTCAAGCAGCGGAAATAAAACGAACGGAAACTAAACGTCGATGCACGATATCATGAAGAAGCCGATCATGACATCACTGACCCCTGTCCTCGCCGTCCGAGGAGGGATCCCACTTGACCGTCCAACCCGGAGGGAGCTGGGTAGACCAAGCAGAACTAGCAGCGAACTCAGAAACATCATCCTCACCTGAAAAGAGGTGCCACAAACAAGGCTGAGCAACTATGCTCAACAAGACTTAACCGACCTGTGGTACTAATCCACTAACACTACATGTAAGCTTTTTGGCTCTGGGTTTTGTTTTGCCAAAAGCGACTAGTGTAGGTCCTTACTTTCAACATTTTAGCCACCAGTTCTACTGTTGTTTATCATTCTAAGTTAGCAACTATACTAAACAAGCATAGTTTTCCAAGCAATTAATAACAAGTAACAATATTATATCATCATCATCTTTCATTCTTACTCAGTGTAGCATAGCGATCAAGTAGTCCCACACTGTGAGAGGCAGACGAATCGATTCGAATTTATTAACCATGCATGGCGAACCTAATCCCACGACATCCGCGCACCACGAAGGGTCGCTTCACTTGTCAGCCGTCCCCATCGATCCCTAGGTACGTGTCAGGTCCAAACTTCCTTTGGCATGCAATGCTCCACAGTCCCGGTCTCTACCGTACTATGACCGCCATTGCACCCACATGATGCACCATGGGAACGACGTTCCAAGGACAGCAGGGGTATAAGCCACGTCCCAGTTCAATCAGGTACTAGGCTTCCCCACCTATACTAGGTATGAGATTAGTACTTTCAAACACTTGATCACGAACACCATCACCTTTCGACCTTAGTCCAATTTCAAGTAGACAGACGGGGCAAACCACCGAGTACCAACATAAGCCCAGCCCCGTCCATCATCCTTATAGTTGCAACGAAAAGAAAATCATTCAACTCCTATAACTCGCGAGTGACAGGAAATCACTCGACTTTTACCGAGTCCTATTTAGCATTGCAACTACTCGACTTCTTATACTAGTGTTCAGATCAAGGGGCACTATATTCATGCATCTATGGTTTCAATCAATTCCTATAAACGTAAATGCATAATCAAAACAACCAATATATTGCAAGTATTTAAACATAGGAATTTATGATCCGGGGCTTGCCTTCACACTCGGAGTTACCGAACTGGTCCTCGGCTTGCTCTGGCACGGGCTCGACTTCGGCGTGGTGTAGATCCGCTACAGCTTCCTCTTCGAGCGTCGGGTGCAGCTCGTATGTACCGTCGGCGATGTTAACTTCTACATGAAATGCAGGTGCAAATGATTCAACATGCAAAACCAAGAGTCTGAAAGGCATTTCATATATTATTCCTTTTTATCTTTCTCTAAAAAGGAAAGAGGTTTTCATTAACTTTCAAACCAAGTCTCATAATTTTCCTGTGAACTACACCTCATTCCTGAATTATTCCAAGTGGTTTCATATTTTTATCATCTCTGGATTTATCATTATGCAAAAAGAAAAATCTACCCGTAGATTTCAATTAATAAACTAAAACAGTAACTTAAATGTCTAAGCTAGGCTCTAAACCATTTTTCTAAGCTTTTATTCTCTGAAACAAACACTTGAGAGTTGGATTTACCTTTTTAGCATTTTTCTGTGATTTGCTATGATTTAAACTAGCTTAAACAAGGATTAAATCATATAACATTAATTCTAACAGAGACATGTGTAAACTTATTTTTATATGAAACTAAACAGAATATTGAGTCTAACAAAATTTATCTTGCATTTTTAGCATTTTTCTACACTTTTCTATGCCTTTTTAAACTTTCAGCCTTTTTAGATCCAGGAAAAAAAAAGAAAACCGAGGCAATCTTCCAATCTAGCCCTCCAGTCTATGGGTTAAATGCGTAGAGGCCCCTGGATCTTGCGCCTACACCCCTGGACAAAAACCCACCTCAAACATAAATCCCACGATTTTCCCCATAACCCCCTGACTTTCTTTTCCACTCGCAACTAGACCCCTGGCCTTCTTCTTCCTCTGGAACAGAACGCACAGCACAGCAAAACAGACAGGCTTGGCCGGCGTTCGGGATTGGGCCAGCGGCGGTAGGGGGAGGGCAGCGGGGCGGCTTGGGGGCGAGGAGGGGCTGCGAAGCAGGGCCAACGGCTCCCAGAAGCAGGTCCAGAGACGCGGATCGCGGCGGCGCAGAAGGGGCTCCGCGGGCGGCGAGGAATGCCGTCGACATGAGCGGGAACGAGCGCGGAAAGTTGACCCTAGAGGAAATCGAGCGCGAGCATGATGATCAGTGTCTTACCGCGGTTCCGTTTGAGTGGTTGGTTGACGACGAGGATGACTGGAAGATGGTGTTCAGCGGTGAGGCAGTGGGGGTGGCGGGTGGAGTTCCTGGAGTTGGGGAAAGTGGGATTCCGGGCGATGGGATGGAAGGCAGGCGACGAGGAGTGTCCGAGGGTGTGGCTGAGGAAGTGGAGGAGCCTCAGGCGTGGGCTATTAGACAGAGGCGGAGGGAGCTGGCCAGATTTCGTCAGGGAACGGGAACCTCTCGAGCTGCCGGTTTGGGGCAAGAACTTTCTGTTGGAGGGCACGGGGGCTTGGAAAGGAGGCAGGAGACTTGAGGAGGGTGGTTTGGAGGATGGGGCGCTAGTACGCTGCTGCGGGGTGGACCGGCCACGGCGGGCACCATTGGCGGATAGGGGAGGCGACTTGGCGGGCGTGCTTGCAGGCGGGCGCCGCAAGCGAAGCAGGCGTGCACGGGTGAACGGCTCCATCAGGGCGCTGCAGGCGAGGCCGAGGAGCTGTGGCGTCTTGTCTCGGGCGTGCGTTGGCGGGCACGGCGGCGGTGGCGTGCCAGAGCGTCGCAGGGCGCGTGCGGATAGAGCAGCGGCAGGGGGCAACTCGACGGGGCAGCGACGAGGAGCACGTGCCACGGGGCGGCCGGTGAGGGGAGCGCGGCGCACGTGTGCTCGGCGTGAGCTCTGGTGCGGGATTTGCGGGATCGGACGATAGGGCAATCTTCGAGCGCGATCTTCTCCAGATTTTTGAACTGCACAACCCCTACTCCCTTTACAAAAGTTGTAGGCCTAGGATCTAAGTTCAATTCTTGTAATTGTCTTGATTTCAAATTCGAAGCTGAATTGAAGATAAAACGCTTCAAAGTTTGGCAAAATCCGAAACTTTCAGACTTGAACACTTCAGCCATTTTTGACAGTGTTGACCATTTTAGCTGCGTTTGACCTCGTTTTTGAAAACCTTCTGTGCAGATTTTGGCCTATGCTCAAAAATCAAAGTTGTTAAGGACTCGTAGCACTAAAACTTTCATAAAAGGTTTGTCATGAGCATACATTCGAAAATGTGAGAAAAAGGGCTCCAAAGTTCTGACTTTATTTGATCTGCACCTTTCGGCCCAGATTTGTAATTCGATATTTTGACCCTTTTCTGATCAGTTTCAAGCAAAAAGATAATTACAAAAGTTGTTAGAATTTGTGAGTTATACAACTCTTAGTTAGGCAGATTTTTAAGTTCTTAAGAAAAAAAATTGAGTTATGGCTTAAACACATGTTTAGCTCGTGAGGGGCAAAAGGGGTCATTTTACTTGGGTGCAAGGCTGTTCATTGGTTCCATTAAGCTCTAATGACTTCACTTAAGCTCAAAGAAGGTAAATTTTAGCTCGTTTGCTACACGTATGTCCCTGTTCCTCGAACAGGCCCCTCTGCTTCTTCCAAAATCGTCGGCCTACCCATTGCCTTCGGTTGCGGGCTCCCTTGCCTGAGAGCATGAGCCCTGCCCTCCGTCATGAGTTCTTGCGAGCGCCGGCCTTCATCGCGAGCTCCCGCTGAGCTCGACCTCCAGCACCATCCCAATTTCCACTGCTGTTGGCCAGATTAATTCGTGAGTCCGGTCTGCTGTCTTCATCGGCCGCAAGGTCGGCCTGCCACTGAAGCTTCGTTCCGCGCCTGCTTCCGCAAGGTCGGCTCAACTTGCTGTGTTTCGCTGTGCACAGCTGCCTTGTGATTGTGCCTCTACCTATCCCACACATCCTTGTACGAGGATATGGCGCGGACGGCCTGAGGCTCATGGTTTCGAGCTCGGCACCCCCCCCCCCCCC